>NC_089586.1:58058656-58267576 GCF_019320115.1 Miscanthus floridulus | reverse complement strand
CTTGGACCCACATGTCAGTGACCCTGACTATTGACCGTTAACCGTTGATCGTTGACTCGCCGTTGACCGATGTTGACTTTGACCGGACCCACCTGTCAGTGACCCAATAGCCTTTGGCCCCACCTGTCGAAGTGGATGACGTTGATGACGTTAGCGGGACCCCACCTGTTAGCTCAGAACCGTGATGCTGATGTCATGCTGACGTCAGCAAGCCACGTGGACCAACCACAGCATGACACGTGTTAGCCCAGGATTAATTTAGCCTTTTTCCATTTTCAGAAATAGATTTAAACTTCGGAAATTCATAACTAATTCATATGATCTCAGAAAAATATGAAACTAGGACCAAAATTCATCTAAAATCAAGGTCTATGCAATGAACCCATGTTTGAGTACATTTGGCTCTTTTGAATTTTCATTGCTTCTTTGTGCTATTCTATAGACGTCGCTAATGTGACTATAATGCGATTGTTTGCAGACTTGGAGGAGAAACTGACAAACGAGGATCGTGAGTACCATGAGGAGTACGGAGACGACTACACTGAAGGTGCCACATCCCACCCAATCTCGTAGCACCTATTATGCATGGCTAATGTAGAACTGCTATTGCTTTACTTTACTGTTATAATCATACTATGATAGGACTTGCATGGTAGTATGCTTTCTTGATGGCCTTTACCTTGACGCAACCTTACCCCTGCATACCCTGCTATTAGGCTAGACACACGCTTACTGCTATATTTTATTTGCTTGTACTTCTACTATGCATATACTACATTAATGCATGGTGTATTCTAGACTATAGGGAGAGTGCTGCGTGTGTGACTTGGGTGTGTGGAGGGTGAGGGTTGTGTCGACCAAGTTGGAGTATATGACAAGCCTGGGGCAAGTCATGCCATGTGGTGCTACTTGGGCACCCTTGGAATGGATACCTGTGGTGGGTAAATGGTATATGAGGTGGTCCTAGGTGTGAACCTATGATGGGAGGAGCCTGGGATGGAGGTGCTGTGGTGGCACGATAAATGGAAACCCTGATGAAGACATTCTAGCTTGGTCATCCCTAAGGACTTACTAGTACTCAGATTCACCGGGAAGCCTTACGTACCACTCACCCTATATGGTGCGGGACGGCCAAACTACTTGGTAGGATATTGCCACTACTGCTAGGTTGATAGTAGATAGTGTGAGGGAGGTACGGGGCGCGGAGGATTCCCCACACCCTTCCGAGACTTCATGGAGACCTTGTGGACCTGGCTCATGACTCACAATTTCAGCCACCCCAGACTAGACATGGGGTGTACCAGGGCTGAATGGTAGAGTGGCATTATCCTAGGCTAGCAAGCAGCTGGAATTAGCCTAGTTGACGACGGTCAGTGAGGAAGGCGGATCTTGTGGTTATGTAAAACCTCTACAGAGTGTATGGTTGATCGATCGATACATGTGCCGACTTGTCGGCTATGGACCTTTCCTGGGTTTTGCTTAAACTAGATAGAGAGATGAGTCCTTCTTTTCTCCCCCTGTGAGTGAGTATTCGGTCATAGCCAGGGGCTACGGGCCTTGAGACAGTGCCAAGAGGGAGTTGGCCTATCGACTGAGCGATGGTATGGTTATGGTATGGTGATGGTGTGGAGATGGTGGTAAGTCGATTCCCAGGATCGAAACCGAGCTCGGAAAAAGGAATGGAGTGGAATGTGTGGGAATGGTGTTAAAACTTGACAAACTATTATTAATTACTTGATATGCTAATGCATAGGAAACCCCAGCTTTATCGGTTCCATTGACTATGTCCAACTTGCATCCAATTTCCATAAAGCAATGCTCATAGGGTTGGGAGTGGCCAGTACAAATCGTACTGATAAATTTTGGCATACAGGTTCTGCCGAGGAGTATAGCTCCGAGGAGTTTGACGGTTGAGGGGTTTGTGCCTACACTTGAGTTTGGTGATCTTATCTTCAAACTATTCTGAATGAATGCTACTTTTGATTCCGCCAATGCGGCGATGTAATAATTTACGTAATTCCTCACTATTTGAACTCTGATATTATCGTTGCATGGATGTGATATTCGACTAGGATTTGGGTAATATGATCTACTACGGTCTTATTACACTTCAACTCTGTGGATTTCCCTTCACAGAAATTGGGGTTATTTTAGTTGGTATCAGAGCCATACTTGACCATAGGACAAAACCCTTAGAAATGGACGATGGAATAGGACATGGATAGCCCTTCTTTCGGTTATATACTGACCCTACATTTATTTTTTATGCAAGGCTTATCTATTATTGACCTGCTAACACCTATTCCTTCAACCATGCAGATGGCAATGAACATCGACTGGCCACCTCTAGGACTGCTACCTCTAGACCACGCCAAGCTTACCTTTGACCTACGTGAGCTTAGGGGTTTTGCACAGACCCTCTATCGAGTTCTCATCACGTTAGGAGTCCCCGATGAGCTTGTCAAGGTCACCTGCACCGGGAAGCCAGCTCAGGAAGGAGGAATCAAAGGACCAATTGTCACCTTAGTCGAGTTCCTAGCTAGCACTACCTTACCTTCTGTCCCAGCTTCCACTGAGTTGACTATAGAGGACACCGTCAAGGAGGGACTGCGAGCTATCTCACACAAGGCACTTCATAGAGTGATGAGGGACCACTACGAGCACCTAAAGACAACAGAGTTCCATCTACTTCCCCAGGCCCTCGACCTTAGCCTTAACCCTAGTGAGCAGAGTTTCGCAGCAGGCAAAGTTATCCTTGTCGAGGAGGATAGATGCCTTTGTGTCTCAGCTATCCACCTACTAGAGCAGGACAGGTACGTGATCCAGCTGGAGCAGAGGAGATGTCAGGACCAGGCCCTCTGGTGGGAGTACCAGGAGCGAGACTCGCAGGGAGCATAGGAGCAAGCTAGTCTACTAGAGACAGTTGCCAAGCTATAGGACGAGCTCAACCGTCGTGAGGAAGTCCATAGAGCCAAGATCGCTGACTTATAGGACAAAGCAGCCGACCTAGGCAATAGGAACTGCTACCTTGACAGCAAGGTCTTGGAGTTGTAGAGTGAGTTGGATGACAAGAAGGCTGAGTTCAACCATAGAGGAGACAGAGAGAGATCCAAGGGGATTGACATGCTGAAGATCCAATCTCGAAACAAGACCATGACTCAAGATCTAGAAGAGTTCAGAAAGTAGGCCGTTCACAACCAGGGTCATCTGATCGAGGCACTCAGGTAGAACAAGTACCTACAGGACAAGTGTGAGAGGACTCAATAGGCCTGGCAGAAGTATGACAGGAAGCGCCTCAGGGAGATAAAAGGTATGTGGGATCATCTACCTAAGGAGATTTGCAGCAAGACAAAGCCTAGGATAGGGGAGTTTGAGTTAGCCCCTACTCACCGTAACCTAGACGCCTGCCCTACCCTACCTAGAGCCAAGCCTACTGAGGAGCTCACCAAGGCCTTAAAGTACATGTCCTGACTTCACAAGTCTAACGAGGAGATCAAGATCGAGAACAGTCGTATCCTAGCTACGGTGTACAAGTTAGAGTAGATGACCCTGCATGGTCATGAGTCATGTTAGTAGCTTCCATAAGTTGTACCCCATGATGTACCCCTTATGAGATGTATTATGAGACATTATGCATAGTATGATTGTCACACGTCTTCAAGTGTTGCTACTGGAGATGATGCTATGTAATAAAACCCATGTAATGAATGTTTTGGATCTTATTGCATCTTTATGGATCTTATTGCTTCTTTGTAATGAGTGTTAGATAGTATAAATGTTTCTCTTTAAATCATCAAAATAATGTAATCATATTGAATCATAAGCACTTATGGCACAAGCACTAAAAATTCACTATGATCCGTGTTGTAGATGCTGAACCGCCGATCTAATCGCCTGATGAACCGTGGATGTGCGCCCACCCCTAAACCAGTTGAACCAAATGGGGGACGTGGTGGCAACAACCATGGTCGTGGCCATGGCTATGGATGTGGAGGGATACCCTTCCACCTGGAGAATACTCCGCCGCCTGAGGAGAACATTCCTCCACCACCACCACCAAACCTGGCAGAAGTGATGGCATAGCAGACCCAGCTTCTTGCAGCTCTTGTTGAAGGAGCAAACCATCGCCAGGGAGGTCAGCAGAATGACTTCCAAAGGAAGCTAGAGGGATTCCTGAAGCTAAGGGCACCTACCTATGATGGCACCGACCCTGACCCACTTGTAGCCGATGACTGGCTCAAGGAGATGGAGAAGAAGCTTAACCTCACTACTTTCACCGACGATGAGTGTGTTGGAGCAGCCACACACTAGCTCATAGGTGCAGCATGCGCCTGGTGGGATAGTTTCAGTGATTCCCATGAGGACCCTGCCCACATCTCGTGGGATGAGTTCGCTGAAGCATTCACTGAGTACCACATTCCCAAGGGTATCATGGAGGCCAAAGCCGAGGAGTTCCGCAACATCAAGATGGGAAAGGACAGGGTGACTGCATACACTACCCATTTCACTAACCTTCTGCACTATGCGCCTCCCTATGTTGTGAACTCAGAGAAAGAGAAGCTGTACTATTACCGCAAGGGACTTAACCCGCACATCAAGCTAAAGTTTGGCGGTATTGAGAGTAACACATTGCGTGCTCTAGTGGATCACTGCATCCAGATTGAGAAGGACTGTGCTGAAGCTGGAGAAGAGTACACGAAGAGGAAGCGTAAGCCTAAGGAGTCCTTCCATGGACGTGATCGCAAGAGGTTTCGCAGAGATGCACCATCCAGGGAGCACTCTTGCCACAACAGGGATGACAACCTTGGATCGAGTAGGGGTAGTGGAGGTTACACCGCCAAATACTCCTGCCCTACTCAGGATCGTTACAACCAGGACCGTTATGCATAGAACCGCTACACTCAAGACCATTTCAACTGTCCCTGCTCAGCGAATGAACGCCCAGCACAGAACCGCTCCGCACCAAGCACTGGAAACTGGAAGGCACCCACACCAACCCCTACAGGCGGTGCGCCTTTCACCTGCTTTGCTTGTGGCCAACTAGGTCACAAAGCCACTGAGTGCCCATAGAACTCAGCTGCTCAGAAGTCTCAGTTCAAGGGATCTGCTACTCATGGACGTCTCAACCATCTAGACACTGAGGAAGCACAAGCTGCCCCTGACGTGGTGTACGGTATGTTTTTAGTTAATGGCAACACTGCATCAGTTCTATTCGACTCTAGAGCAACTTGTTCATACATGTCATCCAAGTTTGCACGAGAGCATAACCTGCCTATAACCCCACGTGAAAAGCCTATCATCACCAGTTCACCGTTAGGAGACCTAAAATGCACCCACATCTGTAAGGGAGTGAGTCTTACCATTAAGGGTCTTGTCTTTAAAGCTGACCTAACCCTTTTACCTTCCACTAACCTAGATGTCATCTTAGGTATGGATTGGATAACCATTCACTGAGGTATCATATCATGTTCACCTAGATATGTCCAAGTGACCCACCCATCAGGCCAAGTCATTAGATGTGAACCCTAGTCTAGAAAGTCCACCTCTATCCTATGTGCCCTTAAAACAAGTTCAGAATCACAAAAAGAGGAGAAGATAGTTCATGATGTGCTAGTAGTCAGAAACTATCATGATGTATTCCCTGAAGAATTACCGGGTATGCCACTAGACCGTGATGTAGAGTTCATCATTGATCTGTTGCCGGGAACGGGACCCATTGCCAAGAGACCCTATCGCATGTCAGTTGATGAACTAGCTGAGCTCAAGAAATAGCTTGATGAGCTCATCTCAAAGGGATATATTAGACCTAGTGCTTCACCCTGGGGATCCCCTGTTTTGTTTGTCAAGAAGAAGGACGGCTCAATGAGAATGTGCATTGATTACCAGAACTTGAACGCAGTCACCATCAAGAACAAGTACCCCCTGCTAAGAATTGATGATCTGCTTGATTAGCTTCGAGGTGCCAAGTATTTCTCCAAGATTGATCTCAGATCTGGCTATCACTAGATGAAGATTTGAGAGAGTGACATCCTGAAGACAGCTTTTGTGACTAGGTATGGGCAGTTTGAGTTCACTGTGGTGTCCTTTGGACTCACGAATGCTCCCACATACTTCATGAACATGATGAATAAGGTTTTCATGGATGAACTAGATAAGTTCGTGGTGGTATTCATTGATGACATCCTTGTCCATTCACCCACCGCTGAAGAACATGAATATCATATGAGAACTGTGCTCGAGAAATTAGCCCAACATCAGCTCTATGCAAAGTTTAGCAAATGTGAGTTTTGGCTACAGGAAGTTGCCTTCCTAGGCCATGTACTATTAGCTGAAGGTGTCGCAGTTGACCTAGCCAAGATTGAAGCTATGAAAGAGTGGGATCAACCCCGTAATGTGACAGAAGTCAGAAGTTTCTTGAGATTGGCTGGATATTATCGCTGATTCATTGAGAATTTCTCCAAGATAGCCCATCCTATGACCAATCTTCTAAAGAAGACCAAGGAGTTTGAATGGATGCTCGAGTGCGAACAAAGCTTCTAGGAATTGAAACAGAAGCTTACCACAACTCCTGTGCTAGCATTGCCTGATATCGGCAAAAATTTCATAGTCTATTGTGATGCATCCCGTCAAGGACTTGGTTGTGTATTGATGCAAGATGGAAGAGTGATAGCATACGCGTCTCGACAGTTGAAAGAACACGAGAACCGTTACCCTACTCATGATCTTGAGTTAGCAGTAGTTGTGCATGCCCTGAAGATCTAGAGACACTACTTGATAGGCAACAAGTGTGATATCTACACGGATCACAAGAGCTTGAAGTACTTTTTCACTCAAGAAGATTTGAACATGAGGCAATGCCATTGGCTAGAGTTGATCAAGGACTATGACCTAGAAATTCACTATCATCCGGGAAAAGCTAATATAGTCGCAGATGCTCTCAGTCGCAAGAGCTACTATCACACTTTGATCACTGAATCTGTACCACCTGAACTCAAGGAAGAGATTGATGATTTCCAACTTGAGATACTACCGCATGGCTTGTTGAATGAGCTCTACATACAGTATGATCTCATAGAATGCATTCATCAAGCTCAGAAAGATTGTGAAGAAATCGAATATCTCTGTGGTCTGATGAAACTAGGCTATAAGACCAACCACCATGAAGATGACCAAGGAACCATCTAGTTCAAGAACAGAATCTATGTTCCATCTGACCCAGTGCTACAAGAGGAAATTTTGTCAGAAGCTCATGACTCTAAGTACTGTATTCACCCTGGAGGTTCAAAAATGTATCAAGATTTGAAGAAACACTTTTGGTGGAAAGGCATGAAGACAGACATTGTAGGACATGTGGCACAATGTGACACCTGTAATAGAGTCAAGGCTGAACATCAAAGGCCTGCAGGTTTGCTAAAGCCTCTTGACGTTCCCGAGTGGAAGTGGGAGAGCATATCCATGGATTTCATAGTTGGATTGCCTCGTTCATAGAAAGGCAATGATTCCATCTGGGTGATTGTTGATCGCTTGACCAAGATTGCTCACTTTGTACCAGTAAAGACCAAGACCAATGCCAAAAAACTAGTAGATCTATACATTGAACATATTCTCAGACTGCATGGAGCTCCCTCTAGTATTGTATCTGATCGTGGCCCTCAGTTTGTGTCTCAATTTTGGGAAGCCCTACACAAGTCCATTGGAACCAAACTTGACTTTAGTACCACTTATCATCCACAGACAGATGGACAGACTGAACGAGTAAATCAGATCTTAGAAGACATGCTTCGTGCTAGTGTACTAAATTATGGCTCTGATTGGGAGAGATGCTTACCCTATGCAGAATTTTCTTACAACAACAGCTACCAAGCCAGTATCAAGATGTCACCATTTGAGGCTCTATATGGTAGACCTTGTAAGACACCCTTGATGTGGTCCCAACCAGGAGAAAGATCGTTCTTTGACTCCGCTAAGATTCAAGATGCCGAAGAAGGAGTTGCTCAAGTAAGAGAGAATTTGAGAATTGCTCAAAGTCGATACAAGAGCTATGCTGACAAAAGGAGAAGAGAACTTGAGTTTAATGTGGGGGACTTTGTCTATCTCAAAGTATCCCCGCTATGTGGGACTATCAGATTCCATGTGAAAGGAAAGCTTGCCCCTAGATTTGTTGGCCCAAACAAGATTTGCAAGAGGATTGGAAGGCTCGCCTACAAACTTGAGCTACTCGAGGAATTGGTGGGTGTACATCCCATATTCCATGTCTCTCAGCTACACAAGTGTTTGAGGGTGCCCAATGAAGTAGTCCCAACTGATACACTTGACATTCAAGATACACTTGAGTATAGAGAACATCCTATCAGAATTCTGGACAGAGATACCAAAGAGACCCGAAGCAAGACTATCCCTATGTGCAAGATCTAATGGAGCAATCACACAGAGAGAGAAGCAACATGGGAGAAAGAGTCTGACCTTCGACTGCGATATCCTTACCTTTTTGAAGAGTAAGTTACGCTTTAATCTCAGGGACGAGATTCTATTAAGGGGGTAGGACTGTAACAACCCAAAAATCCACACACTAAAAATACCAACTACAAATTTTTTTTAGAACACCCATGTGATGATGAGTGTCATGTATAGAAAACCCAACCTAAGAGATGCATTAAGTCTAACCCCAACCCAAGTTAACACATATGCATGGCATGTCATTAGTTAATTACATTTATTTAAATTCTAACAAATAAAGTATTGCATTCTTTGTTAATTCGAAATGTGATTTGGATTTACATTTGAGTTATGATATGCTTAACAACTCCAATAAATTTGGTGCACCCATTTTGAATTCAAAATACCCAAACCAAATTTGAAATCAAATGAAGGAAGAAGAAAAAGAAAACAGAAAAAGGAAATGAGGAAGAAGGCCTCGCAGCCTAGGCTGCTCGGCTTCACGACCCATGAGCTGGCCCAGCGCATCGCCCGCGCACCCGTCTACCTCGCTCGCAGCCGCTGCCCGCTAGACCCCGCATGTCAGCCACCCCTATCTATAGTGTCGTCTTCCTCACCCACGCCTCAACTGCCTACGCGACCGGCGCCCGACAGCAGTGGTAGGGGTGGGCTAGGGGGTCATGCCCGGGGCATGACCCAGTCCCCTTGTGCCGTGCCCACGCAACCCCACACCACCGTCTGATGTGATGCACATGCCTCCACCGCATGATGCCATCCGCCATGGGAGGCATGGCGCTCGGCTATAAAGCCAGCCCGCACGCCGCTCACGCTCGGTGCCCTAGCCTCTCCCTCAGCCTCTACCATCGCTTGGTGGCCCAGTAGCCACACCACATTGAGATAAGAGGGCCGTGAAGGAGATCGTGAGAGGAGGATCAGAGGCCCCGCACGCTGCCGAAGTCGCCGGAGCCGAGGGCGACGCCGTCATCATCATCACGGTCGCGGGTCAGCACCGCACGGCACTGCTTCTGGAGCTACACGGCTGCAACTCGTCACTGCACCGCTATCCCCTCTTCCACAACACCTACGGTGAGCCCCGGTTCATTCCCTGCTCGCCACTGGACCTTGCTGCTCCGACCATGGCGCTCTATACCATGAGCGCATAGGCCAAGGCCATTCCCAGCCTCTAGGCACACCAGCACAGCACACTCATGTTGACCATGACCATCCCTGAGCCCTTGGATGCTGTTGACCTCTCCAAGTTCCCTGGACACCATAGCTAAGCATGCATGCTATGCTCACGATGCCGCTGCCATGGCGCAGCCAGCACCGGAGCACCAGACCACCGGTCCGAGCACCCGACCACCGGTCTGAGCACCAGACCACCGGTCCGAGCACCCAACCACTGGTCAGAGCACCGACCACCATGGTCAGTACTGCTAGGAGCACCTGGTGCCTCCTTGACTCACCCGTCCCATTCATTGAAGCCACGGGTAACTCACACGCACGCCGTGACCACCCCGCTGGAGCCCCGTGGTTCACCCGCGTGCCTCACCATCGTCACTATGTCGCCGTGGCCACCGGGACATCCCTTCTGGCCACCCAAGGGTCCAAAGCCTCGCCCTGAGCCCTAGACACCTTCGTCGTGCACCCACGAAACCATAGGAGCCCTCATCTACCCAGTCGAGCCACCGAAGAGCCTGCAAATGCGACCTCACCACCGGCAAGCACTGTTGAGCCGCCGTTCGCCGTGGCTAGCGCCTTGGTGAGCCTCGGCTGCCACTTGGACTCCACCATCATAGTCGCCGTAGCCTAGGGTAGCCTTTCCCCTCCCCAATTGGGCACTAGCACCACCACAAAGGCTCACAGCTAGCTCACCACCGGTAGGAGCACCACCGCGGGAGAAAAACAGGGGAACACCCCCTCACCGGCCACCCATGCATGAGCTCAGTGCAGGTGAGCCGAGCCAAGGAGAAGAGACGGTGGACTTGGTCCACCATGTGCCCTGCCGTAAGTCCATGGACCATGAGCGCTGGTCCACCGTGAGTCACATGGTGTGAGCCATGCTGTGGATGAAGCCTAATAAGAGCCCATGGCCGTGATGTGGCAGCGTCATAGCGTGCCATGTGTTCGGCCCGGCCCAGCCCAGACTGGCCCAACTCGAAGCCCGTTTGAGACCCGGCCATGTTGACCGTTAACCTGGACCCACATGTCAGTGACCCTAACTATTGACCATTGACCGTTGATCATTGACTCGCCATTGACCAATGTTGACTTTGACCGGACCCACCTGTCAGTGACCTAATAGCCTTTGGCCCCACCTGTCGGAGTGGATGACGTTAATGACGTCATGCTGACGTTAGTGGGACCCCACCTGTCAGCTCGGAACTATGATGCTGATGTCATGCTGACGTCAGCAAGCCACGTGGACCAACCATAGCATGACACGTGTCAGCCCAGGATTAATTCAGCCTTTTTCCATTTTCAGAAATAGATTTAAACTTCGAAAATTCATAACTAATTCATATGACCTCAGAAAAATACAAAACCAGGACCAAAATTCATCTAAAATCAAGCTCCATGCAATGAACCCATGTTTGAGTACATTTGGTTCTTTTAAATTTTCATTGCTTCTTTGTGCTATTCTATAGATGTCGCTAACGCGACTATAATGCGATCGTTTGTAGACTCGGAGGAGAAATAGACATACGAGGATCATGAGTACTGTGAGGAGTACGGAGACAACTACACTGAAGGTGCCACATCCCACCCAATCTCGTAGCACCTATTACGCATGGCTAATGTAGAACTGCTATTGCTTTACTTTACTGTTATAATCATACTGTGATAGGACTTGCATGGTAGTATGCTTTCTTGATAGCCTTTACCTTGATGCAACCTTACCCCTGCATACCCTACTATTGGGCTAGACACACACTTACTACTATATTTTATTTGCTTGTACTTCTACTATGCTTATACTACATTAATGCATGGTGTATTCTGGACTACAGGGAGAGTGCTGTGTGTGTGACTTGGGTGTGTGGAGGGTGAGGATTGTGTCGACCAAGTTGGAGTATACGATGAGCCTGGGGCAAGTCATGCCATGTGGTGCTACCTAGGCACCCTTGGAATGGATACCTGTGGTGGTTAAATGGTATATGAGGTGGTCCTGGGTGTGAACCTGTGATGGGAGGAGCCCGGGATGGAGGTGCTGTGGTGGCACGATAAATGGAAACCCTGATGAAGACATTCTGGCTTAGGCATCCCTAAGGACTTACTAGTACTCAGATTCACCAGGAAGCCTTACGTACCACTCGCCCTATATGGTGCGGGACGGTCGGACTACTTGGTAGGATATTGCCACTACTGCTAGGTTGATAGTAGACAATACGAGGGAGGTACGGGGCGTGGAGGATTCCCCACACCCTTCCAAGACTTCATGGAGACCTTGTGGACCCGGCTCATGACTCACAATTTTAGCCACCCCAGACTAGACATGGGGTGTACTAGGGCTGAATGGTAGAGTGGCATTATCCTAGGCTAGCAAGCGGTCGAAATCAGCCCAGTTGATGACGGTCAGCGAGGAAGGCAGATCTTGTGGTTATGTAAAACCTCTACAGAGTGTATGGTTGATCGATCGATACATGTGCCAACTTGTTGGCTATGGACCTTTCCTGGGTTTCGCTTAAACTAGATAAAGAGATGAGTCCTTCTTTTCTCCCCCTGTGAGTGAGTATTTAGTCGTAGCCAGGGGCTACGGGCCTTAAGACAGTGCTGAGAGGGAGTTGGCCTGTCGACTAAGCGATGGTATGGTTATGGTATGGTGATGGTGTGGAGATGGTGGTAAGTCGATTCCCAGGATCGAAACCTGGCTCAGAAAAGGGAATGGAGTGGAATGTGTGTGGGAATGGTGTTAAAACTTGACAAACTATTATTAATTACTTGATATGCTAATGCATAGGAAACCCCAGCTTTATAGGTTCCATTGACTATGTCCAACTTGCATCCAATTTCCACAAAGCAATGCTCATAAGGTTGGGAGTGGCCAGTACAAATCGTACTGATAAATTTTGGCATATAGGTTCTGCTGAGGAGTATAGCTCGGAGGAGTTTGACGGTTGAGGGGTTCATGCCTACACTCGAGTTTGGCGATCTTATCTTCAAGTTGTTCTGAATGAATGCTACTTTTGATTCCGCCAATGCGGCGATGTAATAATTTACGTAATTCTGCACTATTTGAACTCTGATATTATCGTTGTATGGATGTGATATTCGACTGGGATTTGGGTAATATGATCTACTATGGTCTTATTACACTTCAACTCTGTGGATTTCTCTTCATGGAAATTGGGGTTGTTTCAGGGGCTGCCGAGGATGTCTACCAATCTAGACATCCTCCTCACCCGACCCCCTCCGTACGCTTGAAACTAAGGACGCGAAATATGGGCATAAAACTTTGAGTAAAACTGGACAAACTAGCAGACCCTACGCCTCGGTAGCTACGGTGTTTCTGTTCACCAGAAAAATCATGCTCAACGCCCCTCGCGTCTCTAGCTTCGACGTCTGCCTTCTCAAGAAGGGTTTGGAGGGGTCTGCCTACAGAATCTCCCCCAAAGGAGAAGCTATCAGGTTGCCCAAGTTAATTAAATGGCTCGGACCGCCACCAAGATACGAAAAACAAAGAATAGCGATTCTTATGCAGGTTACTCCAACCTCATCGCAAACATCAGGGTCCAAACCCCGCACGGACACATCTGGTAGGAGCTTTTCGTCACTCATACCGCCAAGGTAACGTTACCGACCCCGCCTTCATTTCAATTATATTATACATATGCAAAACATCCCAATGCTTTGTGTTGCATCACGAAACGGCCGTCGCCTCATTTGATATAGGCGACCACAGGCCAAGGTTCGAAGGTCGACCCACGAAGGGCTCGAGGCCGCCTCATGCCGAACAGAGCCAGGGAGAAATAACCGAGACAAGCCCTAGCGGCCCTACCCAAGCCCGCTCAGAAGCGGACAGGGATGTCTCGACCTTTTCTCGTTCAATTCTAACCCCGAGCCAAACTCATAGAATCTCCATCGAGGAGAGGCCATCGGGCCGCCTGAGCCTATCGAACGGCTCAGGCATCTGCCAGGAGGCGGGTTAAGAAGTTGTGGAGTGCCACCAGAGGGCTTTGCCAACGCCATCAGCAAATGATGGACCCAGATTCCACATGAACATACCCATTAGTGACCTTGTTGAGCGTGATACTCAAGCCATCGAGGCAAGTGTCGTTTACTCAACCCCTCCGATTGCGAAAATCGAGGATGGGGTAACACGCAAATTATGGCTGACCCCTATCAGACCCTAACAAGGCCCGGGGGCTCGAGCCAATTAATACAGGGACACAGGTTTGAAAGCCCCACCTTGCCGAGCCCATAGAATCCCCAGTTGGGGATTTCTGTTGGAAGACAGGGCGGGGAATATTGCAAAGTCATCTAAGGATTTCGTCGACCCTATCACCAAAACCATAGTTCCAATCTCCAGTAACCCCCAACCCCAGCAAATGTAGGGGGTCAGACCTTACTCGGGGACTGGTTAAGGTACGGCTACCTCCTTTCTTTCTTTCAAAACATTCTCCTCGCATCTGGACTAGCGGCATAATTTGGGGGAACAGATTGGTAAGATCGCAAAAAATCAAACAAAACAAAATTATGACGCAAAATCATGAAACCGCGTCTAGACTCGAAAAATACCGACACTTGTCCACATATTACATATAAGTTGTTCTCAAAATTGTTCGACTAACTACTCCTATGAAGGGAGAACCATCTCTTTCAGATTATCTGCTAGGTTTTTCGCAAGGGGAGCAACCATCTTCTCCATTTCCTCCAGCTCATCATCCTCGTAGGTGGATGGGAAGCCTTCGTTCATCACCTTCAGGTTGATTTCCTTCTCGTAATGAGCATGGGCGACGGTGAAGGCCTGAGTGATCCTGGCGTGAAAGGCACTCTCCTCAAGCTGGCCCACCCGAGCCGTGATACCTATAGCACGGGCCACGAGCGGGCTGGTCTCCACCGGCTCCATCACCTTCAGGGCATTATGGACCACCCCGACCATAGCTTGCAGAAGATCGTGCTCATTGCTCTCAACCTGAAGGGCCCTTCATGCATAGGCAGCCTCTTTTTCCAGCTTGACGGAGACATTTTCGACGCTCAACCATCGGCTCACCGCGTCACTGAGCTCCACTCGGAGAGAGCGGACCACCTTGACGTCCTTGTCCACCTTCTGCTGAAGGGCCGTGGCCCTACTCTCGGCCTTCCGCCAGAGGTCCTGCTCCATCTCCAGCTCCTTCAGGACTTTGCCGGCCTTCTCATTAACCGCGGCATTCCTCTGCAGTAGCTCGTCTCACTCCTTTTGGAGCTTGGTGATCTCCTCCCCATCCAGCTTGGACCTCGCCAACAAATCCTCGAACATCCCGTGGGCCTCCTCCACATCTTGACGTGCCTGGGCCTCCCGCTCCTAGGCAGTAGCAAGCTGTGCGGCCATGTCTGCTCGCAGCCGGGCCTCCTTGGAGAGGCGATCCCACTCTACCTTCTGCTCGTGGAGGAATCGGGATTTATTCTAGCTATGAGCAACAAGAACCTGAAGAAGACTGGAATTAGAAATGCGAAAACACAAAAACATGCGGAGAAAGAAGAAAATCAAGCGAATACCTGGGTAGTAGGAAAGACAATTTCATGCAGGGCTCCTCTGGCTTGGTCCAGGGCCTTCAGCATGGTCAAAATTCCGATGTCAAGACCCTCCTGCTCCATGCTCTCGGAATGATCATCGAGCGAGAACAGAGCTGACGTCGGGTCCTGGGCGGCCATCCACTGAAGCGGCGGCTCCCCCCACATGGGGGAGCGTCTTCCTCCTGACAAAGGGGTCGGGGATGGCTCCCTCCTGACCCTGTGTGGCACCACCGCCGCACTCGAGGACCCTTCGACTGGACCCTCCTCCATCTAGGCCGCATCGAGCGCCACGGGCGAATCCACCTGGGCCCCTGGTGGCATGGATTGCACTATGCCCTTGAGCGCCCCCACGACCGCGCCCGGCTAATCCTGGCTTGGCGCGATCATGACCACCTCCACCAGCGGTATGCGGCCCTCGGCCGGCTGTTCCACGTCTGCCATGGAGGAGGCCGCCCACTTAGTAACCTCCGTGGGTGTGGGCGCCACCATGGATGCCGTTGGGTCAGCCAACGTGGCCCCAACGTCGGCACCACTCCTGCCCAAAACGGGGGTGACACCAGGCGACACCATCTGTCCCACTTGAATGGCGAGACTCTTCTTGGGTGCTAGCCCTAGGGGGTGACCCGTCTGCAAGAACCTGCACAAAGGTATTAATCATTAGATCAAAATAGAAATGGAAAAAGGATGAAAAGAGGGGAACCAGCAGCTCATGTTGACGTCCTCGGCTGGCGGAAGCGTTTTGGGGATGGATCCCCAGATCCCTGCCCCAACTCATCCGGGCAGGACCATTTCGAGCCTACCCCCTACTCTAGGGTAGGTGGGCTTACCTCATGGGGCGTGGCACCAGAGCCGCTCCCCTCCATCGTCTCATGGGGCACGGCACCAGAGCCGCTCCCCTCCATCGTTTCATGGGGTGCAGCACCAGAGCCACTCCCCTCCCCTGTTGCTTCGGGGTCGGCAGCGGTAGGCGTGCTTTCCTCCATCCACCGGTCCTCGGCCGGCATGCCATGCAAAGCGGTGGACTCGCCGACCTCCACCAACCTCATCGATTCACTTCCCTCCACGTGGAAAGGGAAGGGTCCCTGCACGGATGGGTGGCCACTCGTCAGCGTGTCCTCGTCCTCTAGGATGTCCCAATCCACACCGACGGCTACCTCATCATCGTCATCTTCATCCTCACTGCTCACATCCTCTCCCTGATCCCGTGCCTCCTGTTTCAGTCGCTTCGCCTTCTTCATCTGCTCTCTTGCTTTCTTGTCCTGCTCGGCCGCAAGTCGATTTGCCGCTACCACAGCCTTGTCCTTGGGCAGCGAAATCGGACTATCCTTGAAGACTAGCCCCCTCGGCTGGTTCCAATGCCACGAAGGCAAGTATCAAAAAATAGAGAATCAGAAAAAAGAAAAAAGACCACGAGAGAAGAAGGCTTATGAATTCAAAGAACCTAGGCTCTGGCTACATTAGGGGATGTCTAGGCACCAGATACACAATGTCGAGGACCCTACCTGCGGAATCCTTCATTGGCTTCGTCGCCTCCTTAATGCGCTGTGCCACTTCTGAATAAGGGAGCGCCTCGTCAACAAGCACCGTCCCCTCGAACGACATCCCGGGCATCATCCGATGCAGTGGAAGCACGCGCGCCATTAGTGGCGCCACCCTCCTCACATGATAGGCGCCGATAATCCCCGTCCCCTTTACACCCCGATCCTTCAGGGCTTGGAGGGCGGAGAGAAGGTTGGAGAGGTGTTTCTTGTCTTTAGACTAGACGCCCTAGCTCCACGACTCCAGAGCATCTACAATAAGGCGTCCAGTGTACCTCGGTGGGGTGGCACTCACATCATCCCTTACATAAAACCACTATGAGTGCCATCCCTTGTTGGATGTCGCTAGATGCATGTATGGGTAACCCCTCGACCGGGTATGGCGCAGATGAATGCTGGCACATCCCATCGGCGCATTCATATCTTTCCCCCCAATCTTCCTCTTCGACAAACTAATGTTAAAGAAATATCGCCACAGATCAAAATGGGGATCGATCCCCAGGAAACCCTCGCACAGGGCAACAAACGCTGCCATGTGTTGAATCCCATTGGGAGTTAGATGCTGCAGCTCCACCTCATAATAATCTAGCAGCCCTCGAAGGAATCTATGTGCAGGTACCGTGAATCCCCACTCATGAAAGATGGCAAAAGAGACAACATACCCTTCGAGCGGCACTAGCTCACCCTCGTCGCCAGGTAGCAGCCACTCCTGGACAGTGGACAGTGGGCGGAGAAGGCCACGGCGGACGAGGCCCTCCAAACGCCATGAGGTGATGGTAGATCTGCCCCACAACTCCATTAAAGCAATGAGGGAGGAGGGCAGGTGCGAGCTTGATGGCGGCTACAACATGAGCGCAAGCTGGTCGATGGTGGCGATACGAGCGCAGGAGGCTAGGGTGATTGGCGGTGGATGTTTTAGAACACAAAGGTAGGGGAGCAAAATACGGAACCTTGGGGGTGAACCCCGTTGTTTTATAGGGGGCGACGGATGCGAGAAGGGCAATTGTCCGCCTCGATCTCTGGGCCTGCCACGCGCGCCACCACATCACATCATGGGACACGCGCCCGCAGTCGCTATCCTCTCACCCCAAAAATCACGGTGGACAGTTCACCTTCCCCAGGCAAATCCAGACTCTCTATCCACCTGGGAAACACAAGCCACGAAGGCCCTTTTTCTCTTTGGCCCACCTAGGGCCCAGAAGCTCGGCGGCCGGCCCAACTAAGGAAGTGTCCGCGAACGATCCGAAATCAAGGGCACAAGCACCAGTTAGGTCAGCCCTGAATGAGTTCCCCGTGAACGGGATGCCATGACCCTATCGGAAAAACATCTAGTTGATGAAAAACTAAGTCCTTCAGTCTTACCCGTGAAGGGACCAATACAACCCCCCGGGCGACTCTACTCGACTCACCCGGGGGCTCGGGGGCTACACCCATCGGGTGCGCTTGCGCACACCCTTTGGCAAAGTAACTTTGACGAAGTTAAAAAACACCCTCCAGGTGGTTCTACTCGAATCACCTATAAGCTCGGGGGCTACTATCGGGGACCTAATACCAGGGTACCCCAGAAGGTGGAACCAACCACCACCGAATGTTAAAAAACTTTTGGACGCATAAGAGCACCGTTTCATCCCTTGTTCGAATAATAGGAGTTTGGTTCCACCTCGCCCAACGCCTTTTGAGATAGCTCTGCCTCGCCCAAGGGCTTAGGGTTAGTCTCTGTCTCGCCCGACGCCTTTGGGGTGGGCTCGGTCTCGCCCGAGGGATAGGCTCCATCTCGCCCGATGCCTTTGAGGTGGCTCTGCCTTGCCCGAGGGCTTAGGGCTAATCTCCATCTCGCCCGACGCCTTTAGGGTAGGCTCAGTCTCGCCTGAGGGCTGAGGGATAGATTCTGCCTCACCCGACCCTAGAGGGGCAGGGTTAGTCTCGCCCAAGAGATAGGGATTGGTCTCCATTTCGCCCGACGGTAAGGAATGAGCCTCACCCTGCTCCATATCAAAAGACTGGATTCATCTTACCTGACAACTTTTCCCCGTTCCCTCAAGATGATAGGTACAAGGCGAGACAAGATGTTCGGGTCAACCATGGCTCTAGGGACCATACCCTGCACCCTGGCAGGAAAAGTACTACCAGGGGATGACGAGACAGGTGCTTTAGACCCTTTCAGGTGCCGTAGAGCCCGAAAGGTTGCACAGGTGCGTGTTCCTCGCCCTATAGAGTTGTAGGCGTCGCCTTCAGCCCTGGGACATGGAACCCGACGAAGATATATGACAACCACTACGCTCCAGAGAAGGATTTGCTATCTCCATGAACGACGGATATCCCGTCACCACGCAATGGACCCGAGGGAGCGGCGCTCGCTTCCCGACCCCTTAGGTCCGCTAAGTCATAAGGCCTTGACCATGGCATTACGTCGAACCCTGACCTCTCGTTCCTCCGACAAAGACTCACATAAACTAGAAGGTGTGCGGAGCAAGGTCGGGAGAGGCTAATAAGTCAAAACCACTGTACTACAACCCATACCCTGCGTAGGGCAGCATTCTATAATCAACCTAACATTCTAGAGAGACATCGATAGTATTGTAGGCACCTATCTTCCTTCACACTCATCATGATGAAAAACAGGGCCGGGTAGACATGAGCCACAAGATTAGGTAAAGCCCTTATCCTTGTAAAGCCAGCCCCTTCATCTATAAAAGGGGATGCGCTTCTCCCATCAAAATGGGGGAGAAAAAACTTGGGACCGAACAAGAAGACACACCTACATACAGTCAAGCTGCTACGAAGCTCTTGGCCTCCTTTCAACCCTTCCATCAGAGACTTGGGATCAGTCCCTCTATCGATCATTTGTACCCCTTACTACAAACCATTCACGGTGCTAATATCACGAGCAGCAACAAACTGGACGTAGGGACATTCAGCCCAAACTAGTATAAATCTTGTGTCCTTTAGCGCACCATCCGAGCCTAACGCGCATTACTATAAATTTACTTGCCGGTGCTCGTACGAAACACCGATAGTTGTAGTCTTTGATTAATTCTAACCATCATCGTTGACGCATGTTCAACTCGGGTTGAGTAAAGATGTACTTGAGACTTTTATGGTCCATATAGATGTTGCACACATTACCTAGCAAGTAATGTCTCCAGATCTTCAGGGCATGAACAACCGTGGCTAGCTCTAAGTCATGGGTAGGATAATTGATTTCATGCTTTCGAGGCTAGCGTGAAGCATAAGCAATGACCCGGCTCTCCTGCATAAGAACACACCCCAAACCGGTGCCACATGCATCACAATAGACATCAAAAGGCTTCTCGATGTCAGGTTGTGCCAATACAGGAGCAGATAGTAAGGTTCGCAAGGTGTGGAAAGCTTCTTCACACTTTAGAGTCCACACAAACTTCTCATCCTTTTGAAGTAGTCGAGTCATCGGCTTGGCGATTTTTGAGAAATCCGGGATAAAGCGACGATAATAGCTAGCCAAACCCAAAAAACTTTGGACTTCTGTCACCTTAGTAGGGTCAACCAAAATTCCATCTCCAGATAACACATGACCCAGAAAAGGTATCTTATTCAACCAGAATTCGCACTTGCTGAACTTAGCATAAAGCTGGTTGTCACGTAACTGAGTTAAAACAATTCTCAGATGTTCAGCATGCTCTTCTTCATTCTGAGAATATACAAGGATATCATCAATGAACATGACAACAAACTTGTCCAATTCCGGCATGAATACTGAATTCATTAGGTACATAAAGTGTGCCAGAGCATTTGTCAACCCAAAGGACATGACAAGGTATTCGAACAGGCCATAACGAGTACAGAAAGCTGTCTTAGGTATATCTTTAGGACGAATTTTGATCTAATGGTAGCCAGACCTCAAATCGATCTTGGAGAATACCTTAGCTTTGGAGAGCTGATCAAATAGAATATCGATGCGAGGAAGAGGGTATTTGTTCTTGATGGTAACAGCATTAAGGGGGCGATAATCCACGCACATGCATAGAGACTCGTCCTTCTTCCACACAAAGATAGCCACACAACCCCAAGGAGAAGAACTAGGCTGAATCAAACCTTTCTTTAATAGCTCATTTAACTGACTCTTTAGCTCAGCCAACTCATTGGGCAGCATTCTATAGGGCCTTCAAGAAATAGGAGCCATACCCGTAATGAGTTCTATCTTGAATTCTACTTCATGGTCCGGAGGCAATCCAGGCAAGTCATTAGGGAAGACATCTGGAAACTCACAGGCAACCGGTATATCTTCAATGGCTTTGGCTAGGGTAGCATTGGCTGTACTGTGGATAGCGATATCACGAGGTAACTGCACTAGAAAACCCTTCTTATCCATAGGATCTCTCAACATTACCACATAGGTTGATGTATTGATCAACACTCCATTCCTGCTCATCCACTTCATCCCTAGGATTACATCGATTCCTACCCCTGATAGAACTACAAGATCCATAAGGAACTCTTAATCCCCAATCTCAATCTTTACATCTTTAACTACTTGGTTAGTCATGATATTATTTCTAGCAGCACTAATACAATAACCACCCTTGACAATTGTAATCACATTCATCTTATGTATAGATGCAAAAGTAGAACTCACAAAGGAATGCGAAGCACCTGAATCAAAGAGCACAACTGTAGGGTGATCATTAACAAGGGACTTACCAGCGGTGACCACTTCACCAGTAGGAATTCCCTCCATAGTAGTGTAGTGAACACGCCCCTAATGGACGTTTCCCTGAGCATTCTGCTTGGAAGGATAGGGACACTTATTAGCCTAATGACTAGACTGGTTATAGTTCCAGCATGGCTTGTTTGCTGGTGGAACATTGGAGCTGCCCTGCCTAGAGGTATTCTTTGGCAAGGAAATTGTGTACCCCTTGCGAAAACCAGTTTTAGCTTGATTCTTCTTCTGAGGTGGGCGGTACCGGACATTAGCATTGGGTGGACGATACTAGGTTTTGGATACCACTGGTGCTTTAGACTGAGAAGCACTTGCCTCAAAGTTTCTTTTATGGGTCTTGGAAGCAGCATATAACTTATCATTATTCTCATGAGTCGGGGTGTCACTGATAAACTCATTGAAGGTGACACACTTGCAGTTGCCCATAGACTTCATCAGTTTAGGGGAAAGTCCCCTCTTGAAATTAGCTATTCTTTTAGCATCAGTATCCACAAACTCGGGAGCATACCTTGCCAAGTTGTTGAATGCCTGGAGGTATTCATTAAGACTCTTGTTGCCTTGGGTTAGCTTCATAAACTCGGTATGCTTAATGGCCATGAGACTAGGAGGGATAAAGTGTCCTCGAAAAGCTGTCTAGAACTGGTCCCAAACTATCTCAACATTTGCAGGGAAGGTGGTCCTGTGATGGGTCCACCAGATGCCTATAGGGCCTTGGAGCTGGTGTCCTGCATACGAAGCCTTCATACCTTCTATCAATCGGAGCAATCCAAACCTTTTCTCTATCATGCTCAACCATTCATCAGCTTGTAATGGTTCTTCTGCCTCTCGAAAGATAGGAGGCTTTATGTCCATGAAGTCCTTAAAGCTGCTATACTGGTTTGGCTCGGGTCCCTGGCGGACATGTCGATCATCGCGGTTAGCCATATGGTGCATAGCCTTAGCTAGCATGTGCTAACTTTCAATGACTGTCTGCATTAGCTCAGCTGGTGTGGGCGGTGGAGGAGGTGGTTGTTCCTCATCTCCCATGCTACGACCACGACGAAGGTTATAAGCCATCTGCAAAATGTATAGCCAATGAGCACTGATGATGTGGAAATTTTTGTAGATGAATTGTATAATTATGTCAAACTGAGTCCATTGGAGAGAATGCATTTATATAATCAATAGAGGCACAATCATTCATCACAATCACACAACTCATCAAGCGCATCAATTGACATAGTAATGCGATGAACTTAACCAACAACGAGATCTATAGACCACAAAGATGAAATTTAACAAAGGCTCACATATGTGGAGCATAACATGTTTAATAGGTTACATCCAAGCCATAGCAGTTCCAAACTGACATCAAAGATAACTTAAGGTTCGATATTACATCCCAACGATTAACTTATTACAAAGCTACTCGTTCATGCATGAGGATCAACAAAAGACTAGCTCTAGCGCTTTAGCTAAGTAGTAAGCTAAATTACACATCATCCTCAGAGTCAGTGTCAAAGATCTCTCCTCCATCTTCATCACTAGCAGGCTCTAACTCCTCATCTTCCTCCTCTTCAGGTGGAACATCCTTAGGTCCATTGACCTCCATGTCATCATCACCTTTAGCCATGATGACACTAGAGCCCATCTCATCCTCATCATCAGGTGGCAAGAGAGGGTGAAGCTGATTATGTAACAAGTGAACCTCCTCATGGAGATGGTCATTGTACTCTTCGGCAACTACCAACTGCTGCTCTAGCTCCACCTGTCGTGCTCTCAACACATCCTCATCGTGCCAGGCTTCATTCCGTTGGTTCAACACGTGAATCAACATACGTTCATAGTTGCGGTGAGCAACTGTCAACCTCTGAACCTCCAGGGTCTCTTGATCCTGTTCCTGTGTTACTTGCTCCAAATGGTGCTGAGCCGCATTCCTCTCAGTAGTCACCCGGGCCAGCTCTGCCCTCAGCCTTTTTGCCTCAGTAGGCTCCGGATGGGGCTCATGAGGAGCTAATCGATGACGAGGCACCCTGCCTCTAGCGGACTTGCGAGCAGTGAGTTTCGTGTGCGCCATCTATAGCAAAAAGTTGCAACATAAGGGGAGAATCATTTAAGGGATACGAAATTTAATTAGTCGGGACAATCATATTTTAAAGGAGGGAGTAATGCAAGAAATGCCATGTATGCTTGAACATGATGCATGCATGATCCGTACGTCCTCACAAACCTAGAAAAATTTAAAGGCTAGCGGAATATATGGTGGCATACATACGTTCTCTCATATATAGTAGCTAGTCAATCTACAACGATATGTTGTTAGTGTACCTATAGAAAATTTATTTCAGCCCAATAGTTTCCTGCAAAGGCATATAAAGTAAGCAATAAACTAAATACTTTCGTACATACATCCCCCGATGCATATACTCTAGTATCACAGCTACCCGTCAGAGATACCCACATTTAAGTACTCTCATAGATACATGATTGAACATGTAAGTATGCGAGCAACCACAACTACTCTCCCCTAGACCGACGATTGGATGGTCATGCTCTCACAACTCCCACTTACCAGAGCGTAGAGGTATTTGATCCATACATTACCACCCAATCGGATGGCATCCATACAATAGCACGCCGTATGGACAACGAAACAAAAACAAGTAGGAACCCCCAAGTTAGTACTTTAATAAGCCACCTAAGAGTCCTTATTTGGGCATAAGGGATATGACCACTGCAATACTTAGTATTTAATTTAGGATTTTCACAAATACTTTTGTTTTAAATACACAAATGACATGTTTAGTGTCGAATCTTGCTCTGATGCCAGCTGTAACAGAACCGACCAAATCATAAGAACATAAGTACAAAAACAATCACCGTAGCGATCAAATTCCTGTACTTAAGCTCCTATAATCCCGGTAGTCCAGAAATCACGAAGGATTTCAACCAACTCTCGACATACAAACCAAGACCATAGTGATTCAACACAACACATCATTCGTTACAACATTTCACAAGTAGCATTTGGATTACATCCATCAGAGTTCAAATAAAATATTACAAACCAAGTTCAAGTTCACGGAAGCAACATTGTTTAGTACATAACTTCATAGTTTCAATACATTGCCAGATCTCAGTCATGTCCCACAAAAGCATCTTTAGGTATGAGAACTAGTAGAGACCACGCCCAACGGTCTAGTCTTCATCCCCAGCTGGGAGAAGGCAATACTTGCAGCAACCAAAGTAGAACTAGTCATCTACAACAGGTGGGAGATAAACCCTAAGTACGAGAAGGTACTCAGCTAGACTTACCCATCAAAACTAGAAATAAAAGACACCAAGGGTCATGCAAGGCTTATGAGGTGGGCTAGCTGGACACAGTTGCATAAAAGAGCTTATGAATATAGTAACCAATTTAAACTTCGCATCAAGTTATCATTATTTACCTGTCCACTAGATTTGTACCTGTACTAGAGCACTCACTTATTAGGAGCAAACAATATTAACCATAGCAGGTATAATAAGGCTGTCATCATCATATCATCATTTCTGAACCATTATGTTATTTAGTGTATCTACTTTGGAGATAAGCCCATCAAGTTGTCACTAACCGGGAGAGACGGCGACTCGAATCGAATTACAACTCAGCTAAGGGGGTATTCCTAACTCTCACCTTGGCATACTTTGCAAGGGTAGCCGTGGGTCACCGTTGGGACAACTCAGGAACCAAATTCATGGGTTCGATCAGCGCCAGTGCTCTCAGGGATTACCCTTCTGCCAGGACGATCAGGACTTTTAAATCACCTGCCCTTGGACTCACGCCTACGGCTCCCTTCCGAGGTGTACTTTATACTTATCGACTCCCGGCCTGAGTTGAGCTACTCGGCTTCGTGGTCGGTCTTCGGACATGGCCAACTAAGAGAGAGGCATGCGTTCAACATGAACAGGAAAGGCTCCAAGATTCAGTCCTTAATCGACACAGACGGAGTCACTGCAAACCGGCAAGCCTCCGTCCGGTCTTCATTTCAAATTAAGACTGGTTCTTTTTCATGATAGCAAATATAGCCAACTGTGCCATATGTATATTCCTATATCTCACAGGTGACAGGAAATCACCTGACTTCTACCGTGTTTAAGCAGGGCTAAGCACTACACAAACTTGAGCTACATAGGATTCAAGGTATCAATATCTGGACAAGGACAGGATAACCAATGCAGCAAGTGTTTGCATCCAACACCTAAACTTAATGCAACAATATATATATGTAACAATAATACTTTAACTGCATTTCAGAAATTAGGAGGCTTAATATGCTCTGGGGCTTGCCTTTCACAAAGTTGCACGGATGGTGATTCGGGCACTCAACGGCGACCTCGTTTGGCACTTCTCCTAAAGGCTGCACCTCCTAAACCTCCGATGTCGGGCTGGCTCGGTCAGACTCTACTGCTAGGCCAGCCCGATCAGACTCGGTGGCCCACGCAACACACGCTGGTGTGGCCCAAACGTGATGCGGCCCACGCTAACCCGCCTGAGAACGATGGCTGACATGTGGGTCCCGCCCAACAGAGAGACAGATAGGGGAGGAAGAAAGGACAGCGGCATAGCTCGTAGCTGGTGGCCTCTCCGGTGAGTCCAGCGGTACTACGATGTTCTCCTCGCCCGTGCACATCTAGTGGTGCCCTCAATTGAAGCTATTGCTACGGTTAAAGGGGGTGGTGACGACCATGGCAGCGCACGGCCATGGCATGGCCGGCTCCGATGAGACGACAACGTCTCGGCCCTAGTGGTCTACTCGACGAGCTTCAGCATCACACACAGTAGCTAGTGCAAGGGAGAGAAGGGATGGAAAGGTCGCAGTGATAGTTGGTCACATGGAACACCAACTTCGACGAGGTCCCGCCATGGTGGCGGTGGAAGAACTGGCGATTACGCCCTTACCAAGGCTCAAATGGACTGACTGAAAGGTGGAGGTGGTAGAGGAGATCACGACAAAGCGAGGAGCAAGATGGCCGACGCGTTTTTGTAGTGGCGAGCGCACAAGGCAATGGCGACGCTCAGTCGAAACTGGAGGGGTTGTAGTGGCTCGGCGCTGCACGCGGTGAAGGCGAAAGAGAAGCAAATGGAGTAGGTGAGTGCGTCAGGCAGGCGTGTGGGGTGCTCATGTCGCGGCCAGCAGCGCCAGGATGCCCACGGTGCGTGGCAATTCGAGCAGAAGACCGCCGACGGGTGGTGAACACATGGCGTTCGTTGTCTAATGACTGTCAGTTACTATAGATCACATTCAGACAACAGGAATCGCTTGACAGCGCAACTTCATTGTTTTAATACGGCTAAACCATTGGTCCATTGCAAAAACAGTGTACATGAAAATTGTAGGTCTACCATCCATCTACAATTTCTTTTCAAGGACCATCATCTAATTCGCCATGGATCAGAAGTTACATCAAGCCAAAGTTGGCTTGATCCAACTGAAAATGCAGTTAGGACTTAGAATTATTTTTCAGTGTTGAACCCACCATCAAGAATGACTTGTGGGCCATGTTTGAGGCTGTTCCACACATTTTCATGAGTTGATCATAAAACAACTTTTGTTCCTTGATAAATTAGCTACAACTTTGGTAAAGGGTGCATAGCCATGCAAAGTCTCTAAGTTGGTCTTTTGAATCAGTCAAATAGTGTCACTCTGAGGTTCATTTCAAGTCAAACCTCTCCAAAAGGGCAATTTGGTCATTTTGATCTACATGAACAATGTCCCAACAATTACCCTAAGTGTAGTTAAGGTGTATTAGACCATAATCAACCACTTTACACAATTGTTATACCAACTTCTAATGATCACATGTGATATAGCAAACAAAAACAACCAATTCACTCAAATGTTGCAATTTCATGTTTCACATGTTTCATAACCTTGTTGTTATTTTATACTTGCCACATTCCTACCATGTTGCCATGTTTCAAGGTATGAGAAACTCATGTTGCATTCACATGTTGCACTACTACCATTCATAAGCAATCAAGTATGAAACAATCAGAATTTGTGAATGTTGCATAAGTATGTTTCAGTGACAATGGCATGATGACATGGATGATGCATATGTTTATGAAATGAAATGCAATTTTGTGGAAGCCAAACACCTAGGGTGTTACATCTAGGTAGTTAGTTTTGGGATCAGACGAGATGGAGCTCGTGGATCCTAGCATCGATGCACGCTATGGGGTCAGGTGAGTCAGAGTCATGGATCCAGGTAGTTAGTTTAGGGATTGGATGAGATGGAGCTCGCGGATCCTGGTGTCGGTGCAAGCCATGGGATCGAGCAAGTCAGAGTCATGGATCCTAATGGGGCAAGTTCAGGGTCATAGACCTAGGTAGTTAGTTTTAGGGATCGGACGAGACAGAGCTCATGGATCCTGGCGTTAGTGTGTGCCATGGGATCAGGTGAGTCAGAGTCATAGATCCTAATGGGGCAAGTTTAGGGTCATAGAACTAGGTAGTTAGTTTTAGGGATCGGACGAGACAAAGCTCACGGATCCTAGCATCAGTGCGTGATGTGGGATCAGATGAGTCAGAGTCATGGATCTAGGTAGTTAGTTTAGGGATCAGATGAGACAGAGCTCGCGGATCCTAGCATCGGTGCGCACTGTGGGATTGGGCGAGTCAGAGTCATGGATCCTGATGGGGCGAGTTCAGGGTCGCACACCTAGGTGTTTAGGCATCTTGAGCCCCCCGAGCCCCGTTGGGCTTTGGTAGGGGTCGGTTTGAGTTGCGTGCGTTACCCCATCCTCGGTTTCTCACAACTAGAGGGGTTGAGTTTTGTCGCTTGCCTTGATCGCTCGGGCTTGAGTGACGCACTCGGTGAGCTCGCTAACAGGTATGATAGAGTGGAATTTGGGTCCGTTGTTCATGACGGGGTCAGCATAGCCCTCTTGTGACATTCCACTTCTCCTTTACCTACAACCCAATAGATGTCTAGGTCATTCTGGTGATCGACCTAGGTGGCCTATTGGCCTCCCCTCGATGGAGATTCTTTGGGCTTGGCGAGAGGTGTAGGATCGAATGAGAAGGTTGAGATGACACTGTCTGCTTTGGGACAGACTAGGCGAGGGCCACATAAGGCTCATCTGTGTTTTCTCCCCCAACTCTATTTGACGTGGGGTGGCCTAGAGCCCTTCATAGGTTAGCCTTTGAACCCCAGTCAGTTGTTGCTCATGTTGAATGAGGAAACTGCCGCTTCGTGACGCAACACGAAGCGTTGTGATGCATTTCGTTGCATGTGCGATGCTTAGTTCCTGAGCCCCTGGGTGATTCAGGGCCCAAATTGTCTAGGGGCATGGGCATATGGAATGAATGTGTGTATGGATGTATGAAATGAATATAAGGAAATAGCGGGGGTTTAGTAGTGTTACCTTGATGACTCAAGTGACATGGTCTGAAGAGCTCCAATCGGAAATGTTCGACTGGGGCCCGTGCTCGTCATTCATGATGGAGTTGGCATGGCTTACATGGGGCATCCCTTTGCTCCTTACCTATCTTTCGGTGTGTGTTTCTGAGCCGTTCGATTGACTTTAGGAAGCCCAATGGTCTCTCCTAGCGGAGATCCCATTGTACAAGGTTTTTTTTCAAGTCCTGCCTAGGGAGGCGGAGAGTTGCCTACGTGCTGATGCTTTGGTTTTTGCGCCCAACCTGCGGTAGTGGTGGGCCATACCTAGGCCACGTCCCATCTTACTAGGCGTCGTTCTGTCTGACCATGTGTCATTCCGTCGGTCAATGTGCGTCTCATCAGTCAGGGTGCATCCCTTCGTTTCCCATCCGCATTGAATGGGGGAAGGGAGAGAGTTTTTTGCTCTGATCTTTTGCCCCTCTTTAGCTATTGTGTTTCCTCCTTAAATAGGGGGAGGGAGAGGGCTTCTCATCATAGTCCTTTTCCTGTTCTCCAACTATCACCTTTCCTTCTTCCTCCTCACCGAGAGTGCCTGTATGTCACGGCGGTTCCTAAGTGAGAGAGAGGGTAAGCGAGGGGGAGGACTTACAGATCCTTTCATGAATCTAGAGCATGATGTCGACCTAGAGGCTACCCAAGGTGGTGCTGGCCATCTTTGCCTGAGAAGAGGCGGCTTCCACTAAAGGAGGTGGCGCGCTGGATTCATCTGCGAGGCCTTTTTTGGGATGGATCCGTGTGTGGATTCTTTTTGGTGGATCTTCACCAGGCGAGCCTTGTTAGAGGGGAAGTTGCCCAGGATCATGCTAGTGGAGGGTTCCATGACTACGGCTGCTCAGGTTGTCCAATTCATAAAGTTTGATGAGATTTCTTCCAGCCATGGCATCCATACCTTGGTGCTAGCGTCTCGGCCCAAGAGCTGCCTTGATTGCATGAGAAGGTCAGAAGCTCTGTGCTCTTCTGCTAAGCATCTATGGGTGCGACGCCCTTGAGGTACCCATTGTTCTCGCCAAAGTCGAGGGAGTGGAATCGGGCGGGTCCCTTGAGGTACCCGTTGCGCTTCGTCGAAGTCGAGGGAGCGAAACCGGGCGTGGCCCTTGTGGTACTCGTTATGTCTAGCGCCTGTGCTGTGGCCTCTCCTTTGGCATCAAGCAATGTTGTCAAGCAGCCATAGTAGTATTTGGAGTAGAAGTAGTTTAGAAAATGTAACAGTTGAGTTCGTGGGTGAGCCCCCATGTGAATAGTTTTATATCAATGAATACATTAGTTCTATTTTTGTGACAGAGCCATTATCTGTTCCTTGTTTTTTATCCTAGCATAGCCTTTGTTTTTATCCTTTCTTTTTTGCACCTGCCCATTAGTTCCATAGGCTGCAGCTTTTAAGAACCTAGGCATGGCCCATGGGGCTCGGATGCTTGTAACCGTAGGTCATGGCAGGGTGCGTTCGGTTAGGAGTAAGAACAAAGTTACGTAGGGCAATCAAAGGAATAGAATGCACTTTTGTTTAGGGACAAAGTTATTACCATGCGATAGTAAAAAAGAGAGGTAGTATTTAGTATTGTACCCTCATGGAGCCCCCGAGTGACCTAGCTGAAAGTGTTCAGGCCGGGGTGCTTTACAAGAGCAAGTGTTGACTAAAAAGCGGTAAGACCAAATTTAGGGGAAAAACGACATAGTTGTTCAATGTTCCAAGTGTTGGTAAGAATGTTGCCGTTGTCGTCCTCCAGTCGGTAGGTGCCCAGTTGGATCACTTTGGTCACTGTATAGGGTCCTTCCCATGGTGGAGAGAGTTTGTGTTTTTCCTTCGTTGATTGGGTCCTCTAGAGTATGAGATCATAGACTTCGAGTATCCTCCCCCTGATCTTCCTTTTGTGGTACCTGTGGAGAGTTTGCTGGTAGCGAGCGGAGCAGATGACAGTCGTCTTGCGGGCCTCCTCGAGATGGTTGACTGCGTCTTGCTGAGCCTCCGTAGCTCGGTCATGGTCGAAAGCCTTTACTCTTGGGGTGCCATGGTCGAGGTAGGAGGGTAGTACTGCTTCAGCTCCATAGGCCAGGAAGAAGGGTGTGAACCCTGCGGATCGGTTCGGGGTCATTCTCAGGCTCTAGAGGATCACTAGGACCTCTGCAACTCATCGCTTGGCGTACTTGTTGAGTCGGTCGAAGATGCGTGACTTGAGTCCTTGGAGGACCATGCCATTGGCATGCTTGATCTGACCATTAGTACGTTGGTGTCCAACCGAGGCCTAGTCGATTCTAATGCTGTATCCATCACTGAAGTCCAGGAACTTCTTCTCGGTGAAGTTAGTCCCATGGTCAGTGATGATGCAGTTAGGAACGCTAAACTAGTAGATGATGTCAAGGAAGAATTTGACCGCCTCTTCCGAGTGGATGTTAGTGATGGGCTTGGCCTCTGTCCACTTGGTGAGCTTGTAGACTACTATGAGTAGGTGAGTGAAACCACCTGGGCCCTTTTTGAGGGGTCCCACCATGTTGAGGCCCCAGACCGCGAATGGCCAGGTAATAGGGATGGTTTGGAGCTCCTATGCCAGCAAATGGGTTTGCCAAGCGTAGAACTGGTATCCTTCACACCTGCGGACGACCTCCTCTGCATCTCGTAGCATGGTGGGCTAGTATAAACCTTGGCGAAAGGATTTTCTGACCAGCGACCTTGGGGCCACGTGATGTCCACAAATTCTGGCATGGACCTCGAGGAGGAGCAGCTTCCCCTGGTTGGTGGGGATGCACTTCATGAGTACCCCCGATGGACTCCATTTGTAGAGTTCATCACTGAGCACGATGAAGGTCTTGGCGCATCAAGTGATCTGTTGGGCTTTAGTCCTTTCAGGTGGGAGAACCTCCTCGAGGAGGTAGGCGAGTAGTGGTGCTCGCCAGTCAGTTGGATCAAGTGCCAATATGGTGATGTTGGTGGGTGACGTCATCATGGAGGTACTAGGATTGGAGCCCCCGAGCACTGGCTTGGCGTTGGGGTCGGAGCCCCCGGGCGCTGGCTTGGTGTCGGGGTCGGAGCCCCCGGGCATCGGCTAGGCATCGGGGTGTGTCTAGACCGAGCCTTCTAGGATGCGGGCTTGCACACCTCTTAGCAGTATGCTACCATGAGGGGGCTTTTGCAGGAGGACTCCTTCATGACCTAATCAACGACTAGCTCTGAGTCACCCTGTCACGGATGCTATCATGTGGGAGAAATTCAAGCCATGCCTAAACATGTCCCCTGATGCAGATGTGGAGTTTCTGAATGATGAAATAGTCATCATCCACCCCTCTAACTCGGCAGGCAAACTAGAAATCTTTGAGCCAAATACTAGGGTTTATCTCCTCGGTGTACTTAGTAATGTTGGTGGGCAGTTAGAAGCGCTGTGGAGACGGCGCTCTCTAGATACGCCAATCAAAGGCTCATGGTCCCGAGCCCTTAGGGCTGGGACTCTGGTCGTCTAGGTGGCGACCATGCCTGGGGTGCATTTCACCACTCCCCTCGATGGTTTGTCCAGGACCCACGTCGCCTGCCCTAATCACCACCCAGAGGTCGTCATCATCATGTCGGGCCTGATGCCATTGCTGATGATGCTATGAGCATCTTGCTATTGACTGGGCCGTCCATGTACCGATGGTTAGTGTAGAGCAGGTGCCTGGTCGGACCGTGGTGCGACTGCTGCCTCCCGAGCTACACTTGGCGGCTGTAGTGCCGAGCAGACGGAGCGATCCATCTAGCGCATCCCCACTCCCTCGGTGGGGATAGAGGGTGTGTGTCGGAGTTGCAATGCGGAGCTTTTCGCCTATTGAATGGCGATGGCTTCTACTAGCACCCGGAGGTTCCAGTAGACCACCCGCTCCTAGGGGTCAACGAGCTCAGGATTGTCACACAGAAGCATTGCCGCAGTAGCGATGTTCTGGCTAGCCTGAGTGACCTATGGGAGATCGTTCCCCTCATTCATGATGTCATGTTGGACCTAGTAGGCGTGACCCTAGGCGCCGCCCGCCAGGTCATGCACATGGGGCACAACATGCTTTACTGAGCATGCTGGCATAGGCGGCGGCTGGTTCTACCACCGTTGTCGTAGTTCCTTAGCATGCACTTGCGCAAACACGAGGGCCCCCACACGTGGGTCTAGAGGGGTGTGAGTCTGCATAGACTCCATAATGACCGGTGGCTGTCCCGGAGCATCCGCCATAGCGCAATCCTAGGACAAACGGTGGGTAGGTGCTATGTCACCGATGCTGGAGACGTCGCTCTCACCCTCGTCATCCGAGAGTTCATGGAAAGTGGTAGGAGCATAGCTTGCCATTCCCATGAATTTGGATGTGAGAGGGGATGGCAACAGCAGCCTCTGGAGCCCCTGAGCGCCCATGTCCATGGGGGATGCGAGGCCATAGGGGAATTGGTCATACAGTGTTCGTGGTGCAGTCAATATGGTCCCTTCGAATAATCGACGGGAGATAGTAAATAGAGAGTAAATAATAGTATGCATATTACTTATAGCGGGGTTTGAGCAGAGAGTTTGCTCAAAATGGAGCGCAGATGCCATGTCATTGAAGTCGGTGTGTGTCCCGAAGCCAATGGAGGGCGCCCCTCTGACGGGCGCCAGAATGAGTGTCTCCTCGTGGAGGTGTCGTACGCCGAGCCGGTCGGCGATGAAGTCCTAGCTTGGGACGGCTCAAAGATGGGTGGAACCTACATCCCAATAGGTGGGAGTGTGGGAAACACTAGTGAGCCGAAGCGAGTAGTATTGCCTTAGCCCGCCATGGCGAATGTGGTGGAAAAGTGGGTCATCCAATGACCAAAAAGTGTTGAACGTACATCGTCTTCCCCACGGATGGCGCCAACTGTCGGTGCAAAAAGTGATCGACACGTGAATATTTGTAATTTTGCCGTATGTTGTGATCAAAGGTGGCCTAGCACTCAATGACACAGGGTTTATACTAGTTCAGGCAACATGCCCTACGTCTAGTTTGAGTCGGTCGATGACTTTATTCCTAAGCCTAGGTGCTGAAAGTTTGTAGTGGGGTTACAAACAAGAAGGGGAAAGATGGGGGGTATAAGAGGTTCGGTTGGACTCCGGTCGGAAGGGCCAAGAGTGACGGGAGCCCCGCTATGAGCTAAGTGTTCAAGCGCATGCTTGTGGTTTGAACCTGGCGGTTCTATTTGTTGTGTGCTAGTGAACTTGATTGATCTAATGAATCTGAGTGAGTCTAAATCCACCTATTGGGAGAGAGCACATCCACTTTTATAGATGAAGGGGATGGCTTAACAAGTGAGAGGGAGGGAGTATGTTCGCTGCTAAGTCTTGCTGCCCACGCCGATGGGTACAAGATGATGGTAGGCGCCGACAATACTGTTGAGTGTCAGATGCATGTGGGAGGTTGTGTCATCTTCTTTAGGTATGGCAGATGTTGGTACCTGCTATACTGTTGATGCCCAGAGGCATGTTAGGGGTTTTACCATGTTCACCCAGTATGGTAAATATCGGCGCCCACAATACTGTCGATGCCTAGAGGCATGTGGGGGAGCCTTACCGTATGGGAGTTAATGGCGCCTACAATATAGTAGGGGAAAATGTCGGCGCCTACAACACTGTTTGGGTTCTGTCGTGCTAGGGAGTTTGCAGGGTACTGTTTCTGTATGTGTACAGGGTATGGTCCCTAGTATTGCGGTTTGACTTGTGCGCCCTACCTTACTTTCTCCGTCCGTTTCCTAGTCCTTACTGAGCGAGCGTCCCCAGTCGATGGGACCCAGTTGGCTCTAATCACGCCAGTTAGAGGAGAGCAGTGAGCAGGGGTTCAGCGCACCCATGGTTGGAGATGCGGGTCGGAGTTAGAAGTGGTGTTTGGCCAAGCCTTCCGGTCGGAGAGGCCGTCTAGAGGTAGGCTAGAGACCGAAGTGAGCGCTCTTGTTGTAGAGGCGGGCTAGAGTCCAAAGTGGGCGTCGTTCCTCCTCGGCCAGGCCTTTCGATCGGAGATTGGATCACCCTTCTGGCCTATCATTTAGGTACTTGGGACAGCCTAAGAGCTACGCATTCGTTCGCAGCATTTGTCTGCTGGGCTGAACCTTTACGGGGAAGCCAGTCCATGAGGGACCCAGGGTTTATGAACCCGACAAAAAGTCTATCTGGGCATGGAAGCTAAGCAGGCTAGGAAAAAGGCTTAATAAGATGAGTGGGGAAAAAGTATAACATTCATTCTGAACTGATTCTAAGAATTGCTATTAGATGCTTTTGCAGATTCATATGTTGCTCTAATTGAAGCAAGGGCTAAGGGTTCGGTGGGTGCAGGCCAGTCAGCCATTAGTCTCATATCCATTCCTGCATTCTCTTATTATGTAGTCTTGCTCACTTGATGATTTGGAAGATGAGGATAAGAAGAAAGGATAAAGAGCATGATCGTGAGGATGCCCCCTAGAGGAAGGTGGCTCTAGACCTCCTGTTTAGATGAATGAATTTCCATTCTTTGGTTGGTTTTCTATTCACTTTGAATCAGCCTATGTTGTCTCTCTTCCCTCAAAATCATCAGTGTTTGAAGTTTCATGATGAATATTGGTTTCACATTTTATTGCTATAGTGAGGAAATAGAACCAAATGATACTATAAATTTGTATTTGAGTTCTGATGAGGAGTGAGGTAGATTCGCATTGTTGAAGAAAGCGAAGAAAAAGGACACTGCTATGGTTTGCTTGTGGCTCTTTCTTCTATTGGCTAGTCTTAGGCATGAGAGTTTCCATTTCTTTTGAAAAGCAAGTGCAGCTCAGTCATAAGTGTTAGTAATAGCATGAAGTAAGTTGTCGGTTCCACGAGAGCATAAAAATATCTGGTCATAAGGAAACTTTCGTAATCAAAACTTTGTATCAAGTAAAATCAAAGTTATGGTAATAATAAAAGTATCCTTCTTTCCAATAAATCAAACTAAAAAGACTATGATAAGTTCTCCAAGGAAATGCGCTAGTTCGTCACAATCAATCTTCAAAAAAGTCAAAAAAAAAAGAAATGCCGGCGTACTCAACTTCTAATCTAGTCTTTGGTTTATGTCTTTTACTATTACTATTATTTATAGAAATGCATCCTCTCTATACACTAAACCCTTATCGAGGAGAAGTTAGTCTTCTAAGTGATATATACGTGCAAAGGTTTCCTCAGGCCAGACGGACATTGGTCCTTGAGTGCAAAGGCAGAAGGGAGCTTGACTGCAAGACTCACCCGTCGAGTAGAGACGAAAGTCGGCCTTAGTGATCTGATGGTGCCGAGTGGAAGGGCCGTCGCTCAATGGATAAAAGTTACTCTAGGGATAACAGGATGATCTTCCCTAAGAGTCCACATCGATGGGAAGGTTTGGCACCTTGATGTTGGTTCTTCGCCACCTAGAGCTATAGGTGGTTCCAAGGGTTGGGCTGTTCGCCCATTAATGCGGTATGTGAGCTGGGTTCATAACATCGTGAGACAGTTTGGTCCATATCCGGTGTGGGCATTAGAGCATTGAGAGGACCTTTCCCTAGTATGAGAGGACTGAGAAGGACGCACCTCTAGTGTACTAGTTATCATGCCTATGGTAAACGCTGGGTAGCCAAGTGTGGAGAGGATAACTGTTGAAAGCATATAAGTAGTAAGCCCACCCCAAGATGAGTGCTCTCTCCTCTAACTTATGTAGAGCCTCCGGTAGCACAGCCAAGACAATGACGGGTTCTCTACCCATACGGGGATGGAGCGACAGAAGTATGGAAATAGGATAAGGTAGTGGCAAGATGAGCCATTTAAATAGGTGTCAAGTGGAAGTGTAGTGATGTATGCAGCTGAGGCATCCTAACGAACGAATGATTTGAACCTTGTTCCTACATGACCTAATCAAATTGATCAGGCACTTGCCATCTATCTTCATTGTTCAACTCTTTGATGAAAAGAAAAGATGAAAAAACCAAAAAAAAGCTCTACACTTCCATCTCTTGGATAAATAGAGAGGGAGGGCAGAGTCCTTTGGTGTCCCTTCTAGTTAAGAATTAGGGCTTCACAATACTAGCCAATATTTCTCTCATGTGTTTTCTCGTTCATGGTTCAATATTCTGGCGTCCTAGGCATAGAGGAACCACACCAATCCATCCCAAATTTTGTGGTTAAACTCTACTACAGTGACAATACTATAGGGGCCCTGTGGCAAAATAGCTCGATGCCAGAATGATAAAAAGCTTAACACCTCTTATTTGACTTTTTCACTATTTTGAAATACGAAAAAGATCCAAATCCAAAATGCAAAGGTCATCTTATTCAAAACCTCAATCATCCCCTCTCTCCCACTTCACACCTCAGAATGCACTGTTCTTATAGAGAGAAAGGTGCTTTCCCATCTTCTTAACCCAAAATGAAATGGTTGGGGAGAAGAAGGTTCCTTTTGGGGGGTATCCCCGGGAAGAGATCCAGTGGAGATGGGGTGGGCCTATAGCTCAAAGGATTAGAGCATGTGGCTACGAACCACAGTGTCAAGGGTTCGAATCCCTCCTCGCCCACAGCCTTCCAAAGGGGGAAGGACCTTTACTTTCTCCCTAAGGGTAGGAAAATCATGATCGGAATAGCGAACGTAAAGCTATTGAACTTGGGTAAGCTCTTTCCTTTTGTCGAAGTGGAATCGTAGAACAAAATGTGATACGATGAGATAGAATGCAATAGAAACAAGGATAGCGAATGTGTTACCTACTCCTAAGGGTCAAAGGAAGCTTTTAATTTAATTCTTTATTCTTGCATTAAAGAATGAATCAAATCTCCCAAAGTAGGATTCGAACCTACGACCAGTCAGTTAACAGTTGACCGCTCTACCACTGAGCTACTGAGGAACAAGGGGAGATTCAATGTCCTAGAGTTCAACTCCCGCTCTCAACCCATGAACAATATGAGTCCGAAGTTTCTTTCGTAACTCCTAGAACTTCTTTGTAGTGGCTTCGTTCCATGTCTCATTTCATAGGGAAGCCCAAAGTGGCTCTATTTCATTCTATTTCACTTGTTAGCACTTCCTATCATTTAATATCCATCCCTTTGGTCTTATTGACATAAGAGATGCCATTTATAGTCTATCTCTTTCTATATAAGGAAAGTCAAGAAATTTTCATCGAAACATCAAGAAATTGTGCATATAGAAAACTCTAAAGAAAGAAAAAAAAAGGAGACCCATGCCATGATTTTAAAATCTTTTCTACTTAAGTAGTCTAAAGTAGTCTAAGTTTCTCGATGAAGATAATTAATTTGGTCATTGTGGTCAGACTCTATTATGGATTTCTGACCACATTCTCCATAGGTCCCTCTTAGATCTTCTTTCTCCAATCTTGGGTTAGGGAAGAAGGAGATATTCGCGACTACTAGCGATTTCATTATGGGGCAGCTCATGATCTTCATATCGATCCATTATCCGCCTCTGCATCTATTCTTTCTTAGCTAAACAGGTGGAAGATCCATCTAATTTGCTTATATCATGGACTCAAAAAATGGATCTGAATGTGACTGAAATGCACGATCTTCACAGGTATCACTTTTCACGATACCTAAACCTAAAAGGTGGAATAGCAATTTTGAACCTTTTTATCCGGCATTAATTTAGAACCGCGTGCATCTAAAGCACCCTTTACTAAAATCAATGTAGTTGTATGCAAACCTAGAGCAATAGCATGATGAACCAAGAAATCCCTAGGTCCTATTGTTAAGAAAAGCAAATTACTATTCTCATTAACAGCATTCAACCATTCGGGCAACCATATGTTTTGACCTGCATTGAAAGCGGGGCCATTCGTTGAAGATAAGAGTATATCGAACCCATATGCCGTCTTACCATGAGAAGATTGTATCCATTGGGCAAATATAGATTTGATCAAGATTTGCTTTTCTAGAGTACCAAAAGCAAGCATAACGTCGTTATGAACATAAAGGCCCAAGGTATGGAATCCTAGGAAGAGGCTAGCCCAACTTAAATGAGATATGATAGCTTCCTTATGGTCTAACATTCTTGCCAATACATTATCTTCATTCTATTTTGGATTGTAATCCCTAATGAAAAAATAGCTCCATGAGCAAAAGCCCCTGTCATGATGAACCCTGCAATGTATTGGTGATGAGTATATAAAGCAGCTTGAGTAGTAAAGTCTCGTGCTATGAATAAATAAGCAGGTAAAGAGTACATATGTTGAGCTACTACGGAAGTAATAACTCCTAAGGAAGCTAGAGCAAGGCCTAATTGAAAATGAATCGAATTATTGATTGTATCATAAAGGCCTTTATGCCCATGTCCTAATTGACCACCCGGAGGAGTATGTGCTTATAAAAGATCTTTAATACTGTGCCCAATTCCAAAGTTAGTTCGATACATATGACTAGCAATGAGAAAAATAAATGCAATAGCTAAATGATGATGAGCAATATCAGTCAGCCACAAACTTTGTGTTTGTGGATGGAATCCCCCAAGAAGGGTCAGAATGGTAGTTCCCGCTCCTTGAGTGGTACCAAATAAATGATTACTCGAATCAGGATTTTGGGCATAAAGATTTCACTGACCCATCAGAAGGGGACCCAACCTCTGGGGATAGGGTAATACATCTAAGAAATTATTCCATCGAACGTACTCCCCCCTAGATCTGAGAATAGCAACATGAACTAAATGTCCTATCTAAGCCAAAGAACTTACTCTAAAAAGTCCTAACAAATGATGATTCAGACGAGATTTGGTGTTTTTTAACCATGAAAGGCTTGGCTTCAATTTAGGTTGTAGATGTAACCAACCCCCTATTAAGGATAGCATAGAAAGAAATAATCGAAAAATAGCTCCAGTATAAAGATCTTCATTGGTGAGCAGTCCAATTGTATACCACAACTGATAAACCCTAGAATAAGTGATATTCACTAGACCGACAGAACCTCCTTGAGTAAAGGCTTCCATGGCGGGTTGCCCAAAATGAGGATCCCAAATGGCATGAGCAATAGGTCTTATGTGTAAAGGATCCTGTATCCATGATTCAAAATTTCTTGGCCATGCTACATGAAATAGATTTCTAGATGTCCATAGAAAGATTATTGCTAACTGCCCAAAGTGAGAAGCAAAAATGTTCTCATAAAGACATTCCTCAGTAATATCATCATGACTTTTGAAATCATGTGTGAAAGCATCTAGGCCCCTAGTTGGGTTTCGGTGATTAATGATAATACAAGATTATTATGACTAACATGTGTTTTGCAGAGGCAATTAAGTTAGTTCATGGTAATGGAGATCGATTGGGCAATCAAAGTGGTCATGCCCCTACGATGGAAATCATTTTAGTTTTCAAAGGATGGACGACAAGGTTAAGGATGACTAGTTCTAAGTGTCGATTGCAGTTGGAGAGACACTTAGAGTAGTTTAGGACTTTGTTTTTCCTTTGGCCATACTATTAAGGGGGTTATGGACGGGTAGCTTGACCTAGTTGAGTCTAGTGAGGTAGGTGTGGTGCACACTTGTTAAAACTAGCTCTAGGTAGCTCCTATGAATGCCTAAGATCCTTTGGAGCAAACTTCATTCACATATGATCGAGAGTTGGAAGTGAATGGAGGGTCAAAAGCTGACTGGACGCTGGCCTCGGTGTGACCGGACGCTGGCCGTAGGGTCCGGTCAGTTCATTTGATCAGCAGTCTGCATTCGGTGTGATTGGACACTGGAGAGGTCAAGTGACCGGACGCTAAAGGCAGCATCCGATCGACTCTAGTAAGGTTCCAAAGAAGGGAATCTGCGACCGGATGCGTCCGGTCAGTACTGATCGGATCCTGAGGGATCTATGTTCGGTCAAGTCTAGTAAGGTTCCAGTAAGGGTTTTATGTGACTAAACTCATCTGGTCAGTGCTGACCAGACCCTGCCAGTGTCTGGTCAACTCATTTTTATTGGTTCGCGGGTTGAACTGATCGGAGCGTCCGGTCAACACGACCGGAGCATCCGGTCACCCCGCAGAAGCTCATAACGGTTCATTTTTCAGGTTGCCTTATAAATAGAAGCTCCACTCGTGTGTGGAGTCACTTTTGCTCATTCCAACAGCTGAGAAACACGTTTGTGAGTGCCAAGAAGAGCAAGGTCCTAGTGAGGTGATTGAGATTTGAGAATCCAAGAGAGTAGCCTCATTAGTGAATCAAGAGTAGCCAAGTGTGCATCCATCTTCTCATTAGGCTTCGCGTGGTCAAGTGAGAGTTCGTGCTTGTTACTCTTGGTGATCGCCATCACCTAGATGGCTTGGTGGTGATTGGGAGCTTGGTGATCACCCGACAGAGCTTGTGGGTGACCCAACTCAAGTTGTGAGCGGCTTTGGGTGATTCCCCGCGATGGAGTGTCGAAGAATCAACCCATAGAGAGCACTTGATCCTTGCGTGGATCAAGGGGGAGCTACACCCTTATGTGGGTGCAACAACGAGGACTAGTGGGGAGTGGCGACTCTCTGATACCTCGGCAAAACATCACCACGTTCCTCTCTCTCTTTACTTTGAGCATTTACTTTGAGTATTTACTTTGTGCAATTCAATACTTGTCTTTACATTCATAGAATTGCCATGCTAGAGTAAGTTTGGAACATAGGTTGCAAGTCCTTTGTGCGTTAGTTTGATAGAAACACTTTTCTAGGCATAAGGGGTTAATTGGGCTATCCATAGGATTTGATTATTGCAAGAAAATTTAGAATTAGCCCAATTCACCCCCCCTCTTGGGCATCTTGATCCTTTCAATGTGCGGTAGCAATACCAAACCAAATATGATGAGTAGTGGGGTCCTAAGCTAAGCCTTGGCTAAACCTAGGAAATCTTAATTCCATAATGCCTTTCAAATCCTCCTAGCCAATATCCTACTGAAATAATTATTGCTAAGAAGAATGCCCGTGTTGTGGCAATTCCACCTAGAAGGTAATGGGTTACTCCTATAGCATGTCCTTGTATAATGCTTAAGGCTCTAGGCTAAGTAGTAGGAGCAACTTTGAATTTGTTATGAGCCCAAACGATAGATTCAATGAGTTCTTGCCAATAACCACGGCTGCTGAATAAAAACATTAAACTGAAAGCCCAGACAAAATGAGCGCCTAAGAAAAAAAGACCATATGCAGATAATGAAGAACCATAAGACTGAATTACTTGGGATGCATGTGCCCACAAGAAATCTCGAAGCCAACCATTAATCGTAAGGGAACTCTGTGCAAAGTTTCCCTTGTGATATGAGTTACTATCCCTTGATCACTTATAGTACCCCAAACATCCGACTGCATTTTTGAACTAAAATGGAAAATGACTATTGAAATAGAATAGTACATCCAGAATAGACCTAAGAAAACATGATCCCAGGCAGATACTTGACATGTTCCCCCTCGCCCAGGTTCGTCGCAAGGGAAGCGAAAGCCAAGATTAGCTTTATCAGGTATCAGACGGGAACTACGAGCAAATAAAACACCTTTTAAAAGTATTAATACAGTCAAATGGATGGTAAATGTATGAATGTGATGGACTAAAAAATCTACAGTTCCTAATGGAATAGGTAACAAAGCTACTTTCCCACCTATAGCTACTAACTCGCCACCTCACCGTGTTAATCTGGTATTTGTTGTTGCACCAGGAGCTGTTACGCCAGGCGCGCCAGCATGGATATTTTGTATCCATTCTGCAAATATGGGTTGTAATTATATGGTGATATCCGAAAACATATCTTGGGATGACCTAAAGCACTCATGGTATTATTATAAATGTACAAGCCAAAACTGTGAAAACCCAGAAATATACATACCCACTTAAGGTGGGATATGATTGCATCGCGGTGTCTAAGGATGCGATCTATTAGATTGTTGTATCGAGTAGTTGGATCATAGTCTCTTACCATAAAAATGGCTGCATGTGCAGCAGCACCAACTATTAGAAATCCGCCAATCCACATGTGGTGTGTGAACAAGGAAAGTTGTGTACCATAGTTAGTAGCTAGGTATGGATAAGGGGGCATAGAGTACATATGATGAGCTACAACAATAGTTGTAGAGCCTAGCATAGCTAGGTTAAGAGATAATTGAGCATGCCATGACGTTGTTAGGATTTCATAGAGACCTTTGTGGCCTTGTCCTATAAATAGTCCCTTATGAGCCTCCAAAATATCTTTAAGTCCATGACCAATACCCCAATTTGTCCTATACATATGACCAGCGATTAGGAAAAGAATAGCAATAGCTAAATGATGGTGTGCAATATCGCTCAACCATAGACCACCAGTTATGGGATCTAGTCCTCCATGAAAACTAAGAAATTCCGCATATTTGGACCAATTCAAGGTGAAAATGGGGTTGCTCCTTCGGCAAAACTAGGATAAAGTTGAGCCAAAAGGTCGCGAGTCAACATAAATTCATGAGGAAGTGGTATCTCTTTAGGATCAACCCCTACGTTGAGAAATTGGTTCATCGGTAAAGATACATGGATTTGGTGTCCCGCCCAAGAAAGAGACCCAAGTCCTAATAACCCCGCTAAGTGGTGATTCAACATGGATTCTACATCCTAGAACCAGGACAATTTGGGAGCAGCTTTGTGATAATGGAACCAACCGGCAAAAAGCATTAATGATGCAAAAATCAATGCACCAATTGCAGTACAATAGAGTTGTAATTCACTAGTTATTCTGGATGCTCGCCAAATCTAAAAAAACCAGAGGTTATTTGGATTCCTCGGAAACCCCCACCTACATCACCATTCGAAATTTCTTGTCCTACTATTGGCCAAACTACCTGAGCACTGGGTCCAATGTGAGTAGGATCGCTTAGCCATGCTTATTAATTGGAAAAACAGGAACTATGGAAGTACATGCCACTCAACCAAAGAAAGATAATGGAGAGTTGGCCGAAATGAGCACTAAAGACTTTTCAGGAGATATCCAAATCACCGGTATGACTATCAAAATCATGAGCATTAGCATGTAGGTTCCAGATCCAAGTGGTAGTATCGGGGTCCTTAGCTATTGTTCTTGATAAATGCCTGGGTCTGGCCCATTCCTCAAAAGGTGTTTTTACAGGATCCCTATCCACAACAATTTGAACTTCTAGTTCCGATGGATGAATAATCATTAACTCCTTCTCTTTTTGGACAAGACATACAAAGAGACCCGCCAACTATCTTTTTATTGAATCTTTTAAAGATAGATATTATGATTAGTCCTTTTCTTTACTATCTACCATCCTTCTATTTTTTTAGTTTGCTTTCAGCTGAACATGATGAACATGTTCTAACTAAAAATGAGGTGAGGCTTGATTAGGTGGCTTTGCAAGTACTAGGGAGGAACAAAAGTTATGTACTTTAGGCTAAACATATTAATTTAGAAGATCAACTTTTCCAATTAGACATAAACAAAAGCAACCAATAATATATATATATATATAAACTTCCATAATATTTTCTCTATGGTGAAGTAATTTCATCGATAACCACTAAATAATTAAGTAGCGATGTATGCAAAGCTAGACAATGAACATTTCATAATACACTCATTCTGCATATCTTTAGGATAAAAGAAAAAAAAGCGAATAAAAAAGTTTTCCTAAAAAATATATCAAGAAATCTATTTTGTATGGTTCTTATTTCGTTGAAAACGTTTCCATGAGACTTTCTTTCATTGAAGAAGTCCATGACTTGTTCTAGGTGATATGAGGTTGAACAGGCTTTAGAAAAATGCAAAGAAGGGTACATAAGGGTAGAATAAAAAACCAAAAAAATGACCCCTTCTTTCTTCCTAAGCATTACCGATAAATATTCTTTTGTTATACATTAGGTTGGGTTTCAGATGTATATCATTTATTATATGAAACAAAAAATAAGAAATGACAAGAAAGTTGTATATAGATGGAGGATAAAATTACGATGTGGAAAACAAGATAGGGTTTTTTTTGTACAATGACACTGTACAACAATTTGGAAAAGGGATGTAGCGCATCTTGGTAGCGCTGTTTGTTTTGGGTACAAAATGTCATGGGTTCAAATCCTGTCATCCCTACCTATTACTTCTCCTATGGGCTCCTATGGGCAGTAACGAGGGATCAATTGAGATCGATTCAAATTGGACAAAATTCAGAGTTTCATTTTTCTATATGCATGTGAAAATCATCCTTTTCTTTACTGCTTTATCTCCTGTCGTAAGAAAGCGCTCTTAGTTCAGTTCGGTAGAACGTGGGTCTCCAAAACCCAATGTCGTAGGTTCAAATCCTACAGAGCGTGATTCTGTTCTTGTTATGTAAAATAAAAAAAGAACTTAACAAAGTGGAATGTCCGACTACTGTTCTTAACCCCAAATAAAAGAAAAGAACATAAATACTCGACCAGGAGAGGAGACCACTAACTAATCTCTATCCATTTTCCCTTGCCTTTCCATTACGGGTATGCCTGTTTTAGGGGACCTTATAGTAATAATAGTCTAATAGACCAACTAGAGGAGAGGAATCCTTCATGAATCGCCTTGCCTTGCTTAAAGAGGTTTATGACGCCCGTGGAACTCTTGTTTTGAGGAAGCAATGAACATTGTCTTTTTCCATTCTCAATAAATGAGGAAGGAGGGGTGAGGTCCTCACTTGCGAGTGAGGCAAGGCTTTCTTTTATAATACATCCTACCCGATTTTGGTTGACGATTGCGTTCTATTCCAATTATTCACTTGTTTTTCTTGTTACTGTGGCGAGACCAGATGAGAGAGAGAACTATTTTCCATTTCCAGACAGACCCCGAGCCGAGGAATAATTCTTTATTTTTTTGTTGGTTCCTTCTTTCTTATTTAGAATAAGTGAGTCTCTTCCATTCGGTTCATTAGCTTTAGGAAAAATAGAAGCAGCGGAAATGCTCGCTTCTAAAAGGCTTAAAGGCTCTGATCAAGGCAATGAACATTTTTCACTTGGAAACTAATAAGAAAGGAATTCAAATCATAGTTCAATACAGACTTTTTATCCTTTAATAAGGGTTAAACTTTCCTTCCAATACTTGTGCGCTTTACCCATCTCTACTGAACAAACCCACTACACATCGCTGGCAAAACCTACATCGAGTGGCAGGGTATGTGTGTAGGCCTTTTCAAATTCGAAACAACATGTCGATAAATAGCTATAGAATAGAAGGGGCCATAAACAGGGGAGTCTTGACCATTTCGTGGGTGATCTTTCAAACTCTTGTTTTTCTAGCGAAAGAACGCCCTTCTGAGCGATGATCTCCTACAAGCGAGTATAGTAAGGTTGACTTCAATTGAGACAGAAATGTCACTGGTCAGCTCCTTAGCGTGACAATTAACATCACTTTCTTATTACCTAAGAGATTAGATAAGGGAAGAAGGCAGGCCAAAGCTTATAGATTCGGAGATCGTACTTCTAACGCTTTGTCTGAGTCAGTCCTACGACCCCTTCCGGCTGAGACACGAATCCTAGCCTATCTGAGTCGCAGAATGAAGGGCTCTTCAGAAGGCGCCACCCAAGTCTCCTTTGAGACTTCGGAGTCAGGAATGATTTTTCCAAGGAAGGCGGATTTTCTTCGTTCCGCAGCACGAGCAGGGAGAAGATCGATGTGCCATCTTTCTAACCACGTTCATTTGTTGTATGATCAGTAGGGAAGGGAGCCTTTGATAAAGGTACCCCAACCAAGAAATCTACTGTCTCAGAGCGACAGTCAAGCTCGTATCGCGGAACTAGACTAGAACATTTCTTTGATTGATAGGTCAGATAGGAAGCAGGCAAGCAAACCAAGTTATAGGTTTGGAAGTTAGAACTAGGAAAGGTTGTCCTGTGACTACCTTTGAAGTCTTTGGGTAGGACATCAGGCTAAGGTCTTATGATGAGCCACGCGCATATGAGGTTTACTGCAGCCCTAAAGCTCTGTCCCCTATCCTACCACTAGATCCCCTATGCCGGAACATGAACAGAGAAAGCTGTGAGTGTAGTCTTAGGAACGAACCCGGGGTTGCTCTCGCAAAAAGATTGTACTAAAGAAAGCTAGAAAGCCCAATTCCAAGCAAGCAACCTTCTGGTCCACGGGTCGGTGAACGAATGGGTTTTGGGAAATAGAGAACATGGACTCGATTGAACAAAGGTGGCACCGGAATGAATAGCCCACTTGTTTCGGGCAAGAATGAATGGGACTGATCGACTCGAGTTACCGAGCGACCTCCACTCTTCGACTCGAGCTTTCGCTTCTGCTTTTCTCTTTTTTTTATTTATTAGCTTTTTAGGGAAAGAAGAGGAAATACAACTATGTCTACGAGTGCCGCGAATGAACCTTCGGTTCTTCCCAAGAACAAGGAGACACGAACTAAATAACTCGTATCAGGCTACGGGAATAGTGAACGGGAAGAAGGAACTAGTGAGGCTTTCGTTGGTCAAACAATATGCCCTCCTCACTTGAGGAGAGTGAAGGTCATGACTTATTGAAGGTCAATTGGCCAAGAGAAGGGGAACTCCTTTCGTCGGTAACTATTGAATTGCCTATCTAACAGTGGAGCGAAACGGAACGTTGAACGGGAAGGGAAACTCGTGTCGTCGGTTATCCAATTTCCCTCCTTTCTGTTTCGACAAAGAAAACGTTTAGGTATCGGTAATAGGATTCCCACTATGATTTGAAGAAAAAGATAGATTCTATTCTATAATAATCTACAAATAATATATAGAATCAGGCTCCGTAATCAAGTGCTCGCTGTGAGAAGAAGATCTACAGGCATGTACCCATTTCTCCCTGCAAAATAAGTTTGAACCCGAGTGAGTATGGACCATACGCTCATCTTTCTTCTCAATCTACACCTCATTCTATGAGAGACCTATCCTCGTTTTGAAATAAAGGACCATAGTGAGGATCAATCCTAGATAAGTGAGTTAGTGTAGGGACTGAGGCTGATGATTCTAAAGGTGATTTAAAACTACAAGATGACTTTATTTGAAAACAGAATCCAAACATCAACAAAAAGATGAATGGAAAGTCTTGTCGATATGAATTGAAAAGAAATGACAATGCTTCGATTTGGATCTTTACTTCTTTCTTGAATGCCTAAAGTTTGTGTTCTCATTTCATCAAAGGAAAAGTGGTTTGTACCTACCTGAAGAAAAGAGTTGTTGTAGCACCCGGTTTTAAGAACAAAACCAGATACACACCATATGTGAGCCTAGGAAGTCAAATCTCACATATAGCTACAAATAAGGGTAATATCAAAAGACAATGCTCAATATATAATGTATTTAGTATAAGGAATATAACCATAGATGGCAAACAGCAGAAAGACAACTCTGATCTTTGGGTGAAGACTCTAATTCCACAAGGACAACTGACTGGTTGATCACAAGCCTAATTCCTCCAACTCTAGCAATCTGGTACCCATCTAGGATTTTTATCCAAATTTGTGAAAAATAAAGCAAGTGTAAGTACATGTCGTACTCAACAAATATAACATGGGGTTCATGAGGCTCAAAAGGCTGACACTAGTTCAACTGCGATTAGCTTTTAATTGTCACAATTTTAGCATAGGAGTAGCAACAAGTTTATCACAAGCCCATATAAACACATGATCAGGTAAACATGAATAATGAATAGCATAAACAATTAACCATTAGTGAGCATCTTCATCATCCATATCATTAGTGTTCATCATCATTAACCATTAATGATCATCTATTCCATAAGGGTTCCAAGGCCGCTCATGACTATGAGCATGGCTGATATACCAGTTTTACACTCTGCAGAGGTTGTACACTTTCACTGTGAGTCGTGATTTACCCTTTCACCCGAGGTCACGAGCCTCTTAACCCACTACCAAGGAAGGTCGGCAGGGTTCACTATGAAACCTTTCAAAGGTTCATCTAACAAGTTAAGGCCGCTAAGGTTGCCCTATCAATAAGCATAAACCCCCCTCCAAGGAGTGACTAACTAAATACAAAGAAACCAAAGTGCACCCTCTTGGCAGGCCAAGATCATGCAAACCAGAGCCCCTCTTGTGCCATAAAGGTAACCACTAACAAGCTAGAAAAGGTCCTCATACTGAGCTAAAGCCAGAGCCATATAGCCCTCATAGCTGTACTGTAAGTCCCAGATGATCACTTACAGATAAGTCCTTAAGGAGAGAAATCTAGAGCACCATAAAATAGCCCAATGCTCTAGCCCCCTTGTTCCATGTTGCTAAAAAGTCATATTTTATTGTTTATTACATATACCATTAGTCAAGTTATAAGATCATGGTTTTATTGAGCACTAGCAAAGCTACCCAATGCACATCCCATAGGTGACAAGGTATAAGTTCAATTCTAGGGAATCCCTATCAAGGTGACACATGCAACATGAATTTAATGTATTAAAGTGAATAGGAAACAAAGATGATCCCATGCTATACTTGCCTTGAACACCAATCCTTCGGTAAGCTTTAATCTTCAACATTCTTCTTCTTCTTGGTCACCACGTATATCTCACCGACTGGATGTAATCATAAAGCACCACACAAGCATCCATACAATCATACACAAAGCAAACAATAGAACTAAATCAAAATAGTACACCAATCATTGAAAAAATAAGTAAAAGAGTTTGAAACATGATTCTACGCATTGCTACGAACACATAGTCGTGAGAAGCACTCTAATCGGAGCTACGATTGAAAAGATACATCTACCGATAGATTTTGCTTTACACGTGGAAAAGAAAACTATAGGCTCCATTTATTTTAACTATATAAATTCATATGTATAAGATATTTTATAAATATTACAAATTGAATTAAGGCAAATTCAGGTTTGATTTATAAAATTAAAGTAAAACAAATCATATTTTATTTATAAAATCCAGTTGCATAATTATTATTCAAATTAGAGTTAAAACAATGAAATTCTAGAAATAGTGTCATGATAAACATTGTTACTAACGCATAGATCTTGTTGCAATGAATCTAGCACAACTTGAATGGGTCAATTCAAAACTAAAACGCAGAAGTTATGAAATAAATAAGATTTTCTTTATTCAAATAATAGATTAAATCTAACCTTGAATTTTAAAAGTTGAAAACATACTTAACAGTAGTATGAACATGTAGATTATGAAATTACGAACCTAACGCAAGTTGAACGGATTAAATCGGAGTTAAAACGGAGAAGTTATGGCTAAAACAAAATCAGTGGCAAATCTGTAAATAAGTGAAAACGTATTTTGGTTCTAAACCAAAAAAACTGCGCTTTCCAAAGAAGAAAACATACTCTGGAAAAAGTGCTATGGATTGCGGGTTCTATAATTGTAAAAGGGAGGGGTTCTTTTGCAATGTTGATCGGCGAAGGGGTATGGATGAATATCGGCCGTCGGATCTAACTTGGACGGCCGGAATTAGATCAGAGGTGACTAGCCACCAGAACAGGGGAAACCACGGCGGCGCGCCATGGCAAGCGATAGAGCATAGCAGCAAAACTCGAAAATGGCCGTAGTGCCATGGTTTTCTACGGTAATTGCACAGGGATGGAGAGGGCATCACTATGAACTCACCGGGGAGGTTATCGCGGACGGAGGCGCCTCATGATGATGGGCTTGGCGGGCATGGTTGTGGCAGTCTATTGGGGTTGCGGCGACTTGCGTGGAGGTGCTAAGGCACGAGAGCAGGCAAAGAGGGGATGACAAGGGGCGGCGGAGGGATGCGCTTCCATTTTTATAGGACGCGGGCTCGCACAGATACGGGCAGCGACGGATTTGACAAGGATTCATCGGTGATACTATTACAGAAGGCGGCGGTCGAGTCCGTGGCGACAATGATAGTGCCGACACCGAGGACCCACCTAACAGCGTGTGGAGGGCGCGGTCCAGCGGCAGTGACGGATCAAGAAAGATGGCGTGGGGGCAGCACGGACTCCAGGCGGCGATGACGGAGTCCAAGCGGATAACGAGCTTGTGGAGGGGATGGAGCTGACAGGGCGGCCTCACCTGTCGGCGCAAGAGAGAGGGAGGGGATACGCAGCGTGGGCAGCTGGGCCATGACTTGGGCCGCTCGGCTGGAAGCTTGAGAGGAGAAAAACACCTGGGCTGGCTCGGGATCGGGCCGATGGGAACGGGGACGGGCATTGCGGAGCTGGGGGAGAAAAATGAAAACGGGAACTGGCCGAGCCGAGCGGGGAGGAATGAAGTGAGGCTGGGCCTGTGCGTGCGGCTGGGCTGCGGGAAGCGGACCTGCGCGGAAAAAATTGAAGAAGAGCTTAGGCTGGGAGAGGGAGTACAGGCCGGCTGCTAGGCCAAAGAGGGAGAGGGAGAGAGCAATGACTAGATTTTTTCCATTTTCTACTTCCTATTTCAAAACCAATTTCAATGATGAATCAAATCAAGTTCACATATTATTTCCAATATACTTTTCAATTCAAATAAAAATGAGAAATTTTAGTAAGTTTTCCAAAAAATAAATTTTACAATTTTTTAAAATGCTCTTTATTTTTTTTCTGATTTTTTCTTTTATTTTATTTCAAAGTCATTTTCAAATGTATTTCTAAAAGCAATTCAACCTATTTTGAACTTAATTCAAACCACACAATCAATAAATCAATTGCACTGGCATGTATGCACATACATGTTGCTAGCTTAGGATAAATTTTAAATTAATGAATTTTTTTATTTTCCTATATTTCATGAGCACAAAAATATAGAATTAAATCATGTTAAACCTATTTTCAAAAGAGGCAAATTTTAGGGTGTTACAATTGCTTGTGTAAAAGCAATATCTTCTATTTGACTTATCTAGCTGTGTCTTGTCTTGCACATACTCGGCTCGGTGAATGGTTCATCTTTGATTGGCATGGTCCTTTGGATGTAAGAGATCTCATTTGCTAGCCGGGCCCTTCCATGAGTTTAGATCTCTATGTATGAATCTCTTATGAAATCCCATACTTTTTATCATTTAAGAACGATTAGTATACTGTGTGACTTCTACGTGACAGTTCTTGCATTTCGTTTGTTGCTTTGCATGAACATTTAGATATTGGAAAGCGAACTCCCTTAATTAGGAATTTCATAGATAGAGAAGGACCAGAAAAAAGAGAGAGACTGACTAACTACCCAGATCAATGTTGATTGACGACTGAATATAAAGCCAGGAAGCAACAACTGCACGAGAGAGAAAGAGCGGATCCAACTAAGGAAATGTAGTACAAGTACCTGTTCTGTCGGAGCTAATCATGCAAAGCTAGCGTAGCGCCAGCCATCGAAGTGAATGAATTTGAAAGAATGAAGAAATAAGGAAATGAGACAACTCTTTCTTGAACAATTTCATAAGCAGATCTTCCCCTCCACACCAATCACGAGTTTTTTTATTACTCTTGTATATCATCGTCACACCCTTAATGATAGGTTTTGCAAAAGATTTTTCATGTCATTCCCATTTAGGTTCGATTTAGATCTCTCTGTTGTTTCCCTTTCCTCCCAAACCTTTTCCTCGAAATGATAAAGAATCTGGTACACTCGAATTGTATTATTTAAGTGCTTATTGCTTGACAAAAATCCTACTTCTACAATTGGTAGGTCACCGGGTTATTCAAATAAGTCATGTTTTCTGTGCTTTTCCCATGTTACAACTTCCATACCAATTCAATCGATCCGAAATGGATTGGTTAAACATTCTATTAGGGAGCTCGGTCTTGACACTTCTGTGTGGTATTCATTCTCATTCGGCTCTTGGAGTCACATCCAGCAGTGGTTGGAACAGCTCAGGAAAATCCAACCACTTCACCTACTTTATTGCCCCCAACCGTTTCCCATACCTCTATAGAAATAGAAGGGTTTCATGTTCTTTCATCGAATGGGTATTCCTCTCCTTTTGTATCTGTTAATCCAATTTCGGTCTCGATTAGTTCACAAGATTGAATGGCCAAGTCATGGAAAAGCCATTATTTGATTGTTTTAAAAGAATGTGTTGAGCCAGGCCCGGGTATGTAAGTTCATCAATGTACAAACAAGGATTGTTTTGACTTCCGCACCTAAGGTTGGGGGGTAGGTGAGGGTGGGGGTTCTATTTTTGAAGAATAAGGAAGAGGAATATAATCTCATTCATGTGTTCATGATAACAGAAGAGCAGATCCAATACACATACATAAGGCATCGGTTGTTCTTAACAGCGATGGCTATTCATTTAAGTCTTCGGGTAGCACCACCAGATCTTCAACAAGGTGGAAATTCTCGTATAGTATAATAGTAGTAGACGGCAGTAAATCCTACAATGATACTTTCAGTGGAGATATGATCCTACAACGTCTATTTCCTTGCAAAGCAATTCAAATAGTACCGGTACTCCTAAGCCATGAAACTAATGCTATGGGAAAGACTTCTATTCGCTGGATCAAAGAAAAAGGTAATATCCTCGAGAAAGGCTAAGCACATTCGAAGACTGGCTTTCGATTCGTATCCTCTAAGCAAGGCCTATTCCGAGGAAACAAGTAAACCCTAGGCTGTTTATGATGTGAGGTTGTGGGTTGATTCCTATTCCACAAAATGGTATAGTTGTTGTATTCCAATTAGCAGTGCCCAGGAAAGAACAGGTACTTAACGACTGCTATAAACTATTATTTCATTCTGTGTTACCTTCATTCAATATCTTATATTAGGTATAGAATCGATCATGGTTCCCCATGGCCAAGAGGAGTGGCTTATCTATTGAATAATGGATCTCGTAAATCAAATAGGTTATGACAAGAGAGGGTTCCTACACTCATTCTAATGGAACGTGGGGATTAAAGCAAGAGTCAAAGTCACAGATCAGGAAGGACATAGTACCAATTCTGTTAAGCCACAACCAACTATCTTATCATCCCAAAGCTACAAGAAGAGAAGTTAAGTTGTTGACTAGGTTCAAATAGCCCAGTTTCAAATAGTGTCGTATTGAATGCACAAAGTGCTGCTTAGCCTAGCCTAATAGAGGAGAGGATGGATCCGACCTCTAGCTCTTTACTTTTACTACCTGTGCAACTAAGGAAAGAAAACTACACTTCCAAGTCCTAAGAGAATACTAGTATACGATCTGTTATATAAATAGGTAAATGTTCCTTTCCATTATGAATCGTGATTGTATAGCCAACCATTGCGGGTAGAATGCTAGATGCCCTGGGACCACTTTACTATTATTTCTTTCTCCTCCTTCATATTGACCTTTTTGATTTTTTGCCAACAAAATGACGAGCTACAAAAGGATTTGTTTTTTTTTCGTGTCATAGCTGATTACTCCTTTTTCATTTTAAAGAGTAGCATCCTATGTCCACTATCTCGATCGAGGTATGGAGGTTAGAATAAATAGAATAATAATGAATGGAAAAAGAGAAAATCCTTTAGCTAGATAAGGGGCGGATGTAGCCAAGTGGATCAAGACAGTGGATTGTGAATCCACCATGCGCGGGTTCAATTCCCGTCGTTCGCCCATCGCATTATTGCAATTTCCAAAAATGCAATATTCCATATTCCTAGTTACGTATTTACTTACGGTGACAAATGAAGGGACCATGACGCCTAAGAGGGGGGGATGAATTAGGCAACTTAAAAATTCTAACTCTAAACTATGGACTCTTTTTCTAACCCTAGCAAAACATATGCAATAGATAAACTATCTAGATGTGCAACTATGGTTTTGCTAGTGTGTTGCTATCTGTACCGCAAACATAGTAAAGTAATCAATGTAAATGCAGAAGCTAAAGAGCAAGGTAGAGATATGCAAACTCCCATCGACGACTCTGGTATTTTTACCTGAGGTATCGAGAAGCGCGCAAGCTTACCCCCTAGTCCTTGTTAGAGCCCCTCACAAGGAATCCCTCGCAAGGGCCAAGCTCCTAGTCGGATAACTCCATGGATAGCCTCGGGCCTTCCCCACACGCAAGTGGGTCTCCGACGTGCCTTCCGACAAGCCTCTCCCAGATGCTCCCCGCCGTCTTCACTATCAAGCTTCCGGCCTGAAACGCCCGTGGGCCTTGTTCCCTCCGGTACACTGGTGGTGGCCACACCACAAATGCAGGTTGGTGTGATCTCGCAAGACTTCAAGTCCCTCTGATGTACAACAATGGTGCTCGCAAGCATCGAGTGGTAAGAGGTATGCAAACCTCACTAAACACTAGGCCTAAACCTAGGGCAAGCGCATAAGCTGGTGGTCTAATCAACCAATGCACTTCGCAAAGCACCTATGCTAATCACCTGATGAATCACTAAGCACTATGCAAGTGGAGATCACTAAAATGGTGTATCAACACCCTTGGTATGTTTCATCAGCTCCACCTTTCTCAAATGGCCTGATTGGGGGTTGTATTTATAAGCCCCACTGAGAAAGTAGCCGTTGGGGTCGAACTCCCGTGAAACTGCTACTGACTGAACGCATCCGGTCGTCCCGACCGTTGAGCTAGCAATATACAGATCGGACACTGGCTAGCGTCCAGTCACCTACCACCAGACGTGTCTGGTCGTAGATTTACCACTCTGGAACCTTACTATACTCGATCGGATGCTGCTTCCCTGCGTCCGGTCAGTTTCGCCGCCCGTGTCCGGTCGTCCCGACTGCAGAGCCACTGGTCTAGCGTCCAGTTGTACTGACTGCCGAGCCACCGGTCCAGCGTCCGGTCATCTCGACTATCGAGCCACCAGCGTCTGGTCCAGCGTCCGGTCGCCTCTGCGAGCTCATTTCTTTGCGATCTTGCGTACAGCTTGGTTCCAATCTTCATGCTTGGACTTTGCTTGATCTCTTGGGTCTTCTCTTGTGCTCCTAAGGTCTTGCTTGAGGTGTTGATCATCGGATCATCACGTCGCCTTCGTCCAAGTTATGTCTTGCACCCTATTGAACTACAAAACAAACACTTGCAAATTCATTAGTACAATTTGGTTGTGTTGGTCATCAAACACAAAAATCCAAAGTAAATGGGCCAAGGGTCCATTTTCCTTACAATCTCCCCTTTTTTGGTGATTGATGCCAACAAGACCAAAGCAAGCAAATAATAAGAATTTGGAAGTTAAAAACTACCTACTTGCTAGGATGCAATGCAAAGGGCAATGTTATATGATACTAATTGATAGATACCAATTAAAACTTTACTTAAAAAGCTTGTCTTGCCCTTGCAAATGTCCCCATGTGATATTATGGATTAAAGCCTAGCTTTCTAAAAAATTCTCCCATTACTTAGACTAACCCATAATTCACTTTCCTCCCTTTCTAGGACCATTACCACTTGTAGACATCAACTTGATGCTTGCCTTTGGTCCTTCAAATTCTCCCCCTTTGGCATCAAACACCGAAAAGGACGACATTAGTAGCACAAGGGAGGGTCAAATTTTGTGATCCTTTGTGTATAGAGTGAAATAGGATCACAAAATTTGACTCTCACATTATATAGACTAAGCTCCCCCTAAATATATGCATACATATGGTAGAAAGCAAAGCATATGCATAATTAGCAATTAATTGTACAAGAGAGTTTAATCTATATAATACATGGAGAAAACATATAAATATGAAATGAAATCAACATGATGTGCCAATTGAAGAATGATGCTTAACTTCGGGGACTCCAATTTTCTTACAATGAGACTACTACACATGTGATAGGTTTGAAAAATTGATACCATTTTGAAAAAGTGTTAGTCTCATAGCATCCAAGTTGTAGAATTACTCCCCCTAAATATGTGCACATAAATGTGGAACACTTTGTAGGAATCATGCAAATTGATTTTAGAATCAAAATACCACTTGAAAGATGACTTCTCATGAATGTGAGAATCATTTTCAAAAATGATATTCGGGAGAGATTATCTACAATTTGGACTTTGGCACATATTAGATAAACAAAAGTAGGACAAGCTATGTGACGTGCTCCTAAACAATTTTAAACCATGTTGGTTTGCTCCAAGGGTTGATAATGAAACCGAGCAAGCCTACCATATGATATACCTATTGAATGCATGACAAAAGATTTAAGCATGTAAATGCAAGCATAGGCATGAAAGATAACTAGATGCTTTAAGAGTATATCAATTGAAAAACAATACCAATTTAAATGAATACTAATTGAAAGTAATGACATCTAGTTACCTAACATGGGAAGGGGAATTTGGGTCCATAGTATTCACTAACCTACTTGGCAATGACTTTAGTCCATCATGATGCACCCCATGAAATGCACCCATACTTTGCCAAGTCTCCAAATTCCTCGAAGTCCGACTGGACTTCTCACTTCCTCTTTCGGGATCCAAACCTTCTTGGTGCTCTTCATGTTGGAAATGATTTCCTTTGGCACCCAAAAGCAGTTTGACCCTATTGTTGGCTTGCTTGTTCACCTTGATTGCCACCACCTTGTCATTTTTCTTCTTCTTCAAGAGATAAGGTGTGGAGGCCTTCTTGTCCACCTTGTTGGTGTAGGTGTTGGAGAGCTTGCTTGATTGCTTTTTCTCCTTCTTCTTTGCTCCTCCCCCATTCTTCACCTTGCACTCATAGGACTTGTGACCTTCCTTGTGGCACACATGTAACAAACCATGGTTTGTCCTTCAGTCAAGCTTCTTCACTCCCTTGACTGGTGTTATCTTGATGAAGTTGGGTTTTCTTTCGCCTTGCCTTTCACTTGAGTCAAGTCCTTGGTGAGGCGAGCTACTTCTTGCTTGAGTTGCTCATTCTCCTTTGCAACCTCTTGTGTGCATGTATCTACAACAACTTTCTCAACACAAACTTGGTTGCACAAAGGTGAGTCTAAACATAAATCATTACAAGAAGTAGAGGCATCCTTTTTAGGCATGTTAAAGATAGAACTTTTCTTTTTAGATGCCTTGGTGGGGGTTGTGCTAACATGGCTTCAAGATTAGCAACTTTATTAGTTAGCTCATCACAATGTTTGCACATGGTTTCCATTTTAGCAAGCAAACTATTATATGCTTCTTGTGAGCTAGCTAACTTTTCTTTTAATTTTTCATTTTTCTTTAAGAGTTGCTCATCATTGATTGTGCATGCATTTGTTGTTGCACTAGTCTCAAGTTTCTCAATTTTAGTAGATAGTTCAACATTGAGATTAGCAAAGTTCTCATATTGTTCAAGCAAGATTTTGTATGCTTTTTGTGAACTATCTAGCTTTTCTTTTTAAACTATTGAGCTTCTTTTGTTGACTAGTGCAAGCTTTAGCATAATTAAGATTATCTTGCACAAGTTCATGATAAGAAGGGCATATCATCATCACTATCACTCACTAGAGGAAGAGCTTTCGTTACCTCATGCCATAAGGCACACACGAAAAGAGCTTGATGATGAATGCTTGCGGCCTCACCTCTTGTGATGGGGTTCATCTTCACTTGAAGAATCATCCCATGATCTTATTGATGTGAGGGCTTGGTTCCTGCATGCCTTCTTCTTTGTCTTGGGTGTGGGCTTGTTTGGACAAATTTCCACAAAGTGCCCCAATTCACCGCATCCATAGCATACTCTCTTTCTTTGCTCATTTCTTTGATTTGTGAAAATGAAATCTTGAATTTGGATGGGCACACCCTTGACATTGAGCCTTTGGATCATCTTCTCCACCTTGTTGATCACTTTGATTGATTCTTCATCAAGATCGGAGGTGGAGGAGGAAGATTGATCATCACTTGAATCTTCATCATCATCATATCATCGTCCTCATCTTCTTCTTCATCTTCACTTGAGGAACTTGAGCTTGAGCTTGTCTCAACTTGCTTGCCCTTCATCTTCTTTTTCTCGCTACAAGCGAGAGCTTTGCCTTTGCTTGATGAAGAAGCTTCTTCTTGACCCATCTTACATGACATTTCAAATGCCACTAACTTGCCAATGGCTATGCCGTGGGGTCATGTTGCTCAAGTCCTCCATGTTGTGAAGGATGGTGATGATGCTTGCATATTTCTTTTGTGGTAGCACGGAGATGATCTTCCTCATGATGTCCTGCATCATCTAGCTTTAATAATCCTATAGAATGGAGCTCACTTGATAATTAGATTCAAACGAGAATACATATCACTGAACAAGCTCATCATCATTCATAGTAAAGGAATCATAGTTTTGCTTTGCTAGACAATGTTTTTGCTCATGGACATTGCTTGTGCCATCATGGAGCTCTTGGAGTTTTAACCAAATTTCATGTGCCAGTATTTAAGGTGAATACTTGGTTGAAAACATCCATACTTAAGTGATTCAAACAAGCAATTTTTAGCTCTAGCATTGAAGTGTATTTCTTTTTCATCACTCTTTGTGGCATTTTTTGGGATTCTTGATGGGTTTCATCCCAGTCACGAGTGACTCTCCATACACCCAAATCAACTGCCTCAACGTGGCAAGCCATTCTAGCTTTATAGTATGGGAAGTTAGTGCCGTCAAAGTGCGGAGGCCTAGTGGTATCCATCCCAACCACTCTAAATAGCATCGGCTCAATGGCGGTTAAGCCAAAGGTCCAAATTGAGCCAACCGTCTCTGATACCAATTGAAGGAACCATGACGCCTAAGAGGGGGGGGGTGAATTAGGCAACTTAAAAATTCTAACTCTAAACTATGGCCTCTTTTTCTAACCCTAGCAAAACCTATGCAATAGATAAACTATCTAGATGTGCAACTATGGTTTTGCTAGTGTGTTGCTATCTCTACCACAAACGTAGTAAAGTAATCAATCTAAATGCGGAAGCTAAAGAGCAAGGTAGAGATATGCAAACTCCCATCGACGACTCTGGTATTTTTATCGAGGTATCGAGAAGCGCGCAAGCTTCCCCCTAGTCCTTGTTGGAGCCCCTCGCAAGGAATCCCTCGCAAGGGCCAAGCTCCCAGTGGAGTAACTCCGTGGATAGCCTTAGGCCTTCCCCACACACAAGTGGGTCTCCAACATGCCTTCCGGCAAGCCTCTCCTAGATGCTCCCCACTGTCTTCACTATCAAGCTTCTGGCCAAAACACCATGGGCCTTGTTCCCTCCGGTACACGGTGGCGGCCACACCACAAACGTGGTTGGTGTGATCTCGCAAGACTTCAAGCCCCTCCGGTGTACAACAATGGTGCTCGCAAGCACCGAGTGGTAAGAGGTATGCAAACCTCACTAAACACTAGGCCTAAACCTAGGGCAAGCGCATAAGCGGTGGTCTAATTAACCTAAGCACTTCGCAAAGCACCTATGATAATCACCTGATGAATCACTAAGCACTATGCAAGTGGAGATCACTAAAATGGTGTATCAACACCCTTGGTATGTTTCCTCAGCTCCACCTTTCTCAATGGCCGGTTGGGGGTTGTATTTATAAGCCCCATGGAGAAAGTAGCCATTGGGGTCAAACTCCCGTGAAACTGCTACTGACCGGACGCTGAATCGTCCTGACCAGATGCGTCCGGTCGTCCCGACCGTTTAGCCGGCAATATACAGATCAGACACTGGCCAACGCCCGGTCGCCTGCCACCGGACATGTCCGGTCACAGATTTGCCGCTCTGGAACCTTACTATACTCGATCGGACGCTGCTTCCCTGGGTTCGGTCGGTTTCACCACCCATGTCCGATCATCCTGACTGTAGAGCCACTAGTCCAATGTCTGGTTGTCCTAACTGCCGAGCCACTAGTCCAGCGTCCAGTCGTTCTGACTGCCGAGCCACCAGTGTTCGGTCCAGCGTCCGGTCGCCTCTGTGAGCACGTTTCTTCGCGATCTTGCATACGGCTTGGTTCCAATCTTCATGCTTAGACTTTACTTGATCTCTTGGGTCTTCTCTTGTGCTCCTAAGGTCTTGCTTGAGGTGTTGATCATCAGATCATCACGTCGCCTTTGTCCAAGTTACGTCTTGCACCCTATTGAACTACAAAACAAACACTTGCAAATTCATTAGTCCAATTTGGTTGTGTTGGTCATCAAACACCAAAATCCAAAGTAAATGGGCCAAGGGTCCATTTTGCCTTACAATAAAGAATAAAACTATCACTATATTTTTCCTTTTCCTAGTTCTTCTTCCTAGCGCAGGATAACCCCAAGGGGTTGTGGGTTTTTTCTACCAATGGGGGCTTTCCCTTCACCACCCCCATGGTGGTGGTCCATAGGGTTCATAACTACCCCTCTTACTACGGGCCGTTTACCTAGCCAACACTTAGATTTGGCTCTACCCAAACTTTTTTGGTTCACCCCAACATTACCCACTTGTCCGACTGTTGCTAAGTAGTTTTGGGATACCAAACAGACCTCCCCATATGGTAATATTAAAGTGGTCAATTTACCCTCTTTTGCAATCAGTTTTGCTATAGCACCTGCTGCTCTAGCTAATTGCCCACCCCTTCCACGTGTGATTCCTATGTTATGTATGGCCGTGCCTAAGGGCATATAGGTTGAAGTTGATTCTTCTTTTTTCTCAAAAAACCCCTTCCCAAATTGTACAAGCTTCTTCCAAAGCATACGACTTTCTAGATGTATATGACGATCTCTAGACAAATGGATCTTATATGAATCGTATGATGAAGTACCACGTGAGTGGATATATAGAAAAGGAATCCAAATCCACCGAATCGCTCATGTTATGATCTTCTACATCCTAGGTCTCTGTGTTCCGTCATCTGGCTTATGTTCTTGATGTAGCATTCAGATCGAATGACTCTATGAAATTACGTCGATACTTCGACATATTATGGGTAACGTAGGAGACATCCCTATTTTCACCCTAGGGGTCTTAATTACCACTACTTAGCTTTCAATTCGCCTCTGACCATCAAATTAAATGTGAATAACCCGTCCTCCTCTCTTTCAAACAAGGGGCGCTAACGGTTTTGTGCGTGCTTCAAACAATTTTGTCTTCTCCATATTACCATATCTCTAGAGTCAATAATTTTCTATGAGGAACTACTGAACTCAATCACTTGCTGCCGTTACTCAACAGTTTTATGTTGAGGTCTATCCCGTAGATGTAGTCAAATTGGATTAGTGATCGATTTCTAGGTTTCGTCGTAAACCTAATTGGTTACTTCCAATTGTGTAAATCAATAGTTCAAACCGCACTCAAAGGTAGGGCATTTCCCATTGATATAGGAACTTTTGTACTAGAAACAATAGTATCTCCAATTATAGCCCCTCTGGGATGTAAAATATATCTCTTCTCACCATCCCCATAGTGTATGAGACAAATGTATGCATTTTGTTAGGGTCATATTCTATGGTTACGATTCTACCAGATATGTCTTTTTGATTCCGTCAAAAATCAATTTTACGGTATAGGCGCGCCTCCCCATCTATGTCTTGCGGTAATGATTCCTCTGGCATTACGACCTTTACCACAATGGTGCCGTCCATGGTTCAATTTATTTCGTGGATTGGTCTTGTCTGTCTATGGTTCCCTTGCGTGTGCTCGAGATAGGTGTTTGGTACAAATGTTTCACCGTATTATTAAGTATTCTCCTTTAGCTCGTTTCTCTATCTAGAACTGGAATAGAATAACCCGATTGAAGGATAATGATCATATGTCTGTAATGCATTGTATGTCCCAGAATAGGTCCCATTCTTCTACCCTTTCCGGGTAGTCGATGGCTATTCACAGCTACTATTTATAATGATCAATTTATAACAATTTACCTAAAACTACTGTTTTATAGTGTATTGATCAAACACTATGGTAAAATACAAAAAGCTACCGTCAAACTCTCTCACTCGTCATGTACGGCTTCTTTCTCTCACTAGTTGGTCTTCCTCTCTCCCTAGGCTCCCTGGTGGCCGGGAAGGAGAGGGCAAGGCCGCGGCGGAGCTCGTGCCCACAATTGCGCAGCGGCGGTGGAGCCCACGAGGCCGCGGCGGAGAACCCAAATAATAGAAGAAGCTATCTGAATGTCATCTTAAGATGTCTTTCCTCCTTTGTTGAATGCTTGCTGCACCATTCATGTTCATCATTTTCAGGGCCAGCAAGGTCAACAAAGGTAATTCTGCTAGTTCTTGAACTGCTAAACCCATTTGATGAACCCTGTAATATCAATTGAAGAAAGCAAATCCAAAAGGTAATTCAGCACATGTACATCCCGTAAACATCTGATATAGTTATTACAATATAGTACAAACTACAAAACTGATCTTCTGAGATTTAGAGAGGCCGACTGTTATTACAATATGCAACAAGAACCTAGAACCAGCAAAAAAAAAAACAAATTAGCATGTACAATGGAAGAATCTGTTTACCTTGCTCCATGCTTCAATAACGCAGGTGAATATCACATGAGAGCGGGAACTTTTCAAGTTCCATAGTGGTGGTGCCAATTTTTCTGTTTGACAGTCCCTGTAAAGATAAATAAACTTGGTTATCATGAGAACACTAATCCAAAGAACTATCCTCGAAAAAAAGACTAATCAAGAGAAGCATCCTTAGAAAACAGACTAATCAACAATAGCCAGAATAACACTACAACTATGGTAAATAGTATATAGCCCGTGCTAACGCTACGGTAGCGTCTAGAAAAAATAAATCATAAAACTAAAATAAATCACTATGGCTGCCACTATGTATGTTTGGAAGGGATTATGCTGGTAGAAAATTACAAGTGATGAATGACTTCATGTAGTTTGAGATACCATGGTTCATACATGGATTGTTCAATTTACAAACAAACAAAAACACCTAATTTTAGATGGTAATAAGTCCTACTACTCGAAGGGTGGGTTCAACTGACAGTGATTCTTACAACTAAACCATTTGAAAACATACACCACAAAGAAGCACTTAAATTTCTGTCACTATTATCCTTACAACACATATACCATAAGAAATTAGAAGTTTAATTCAGGTCAATGACCTGGAAGGCCAAACAGAAAACAATCCTTAAGACAATAAATAGCTTGGCGTATGCAGCATGCAAAGACTTACTTTTGTAGTTATTACCGATGCTGGAGTTCTCCATCAAACTTTGCTACAAGCTGACATAACTTGGCTAGTGTACCTCGAATGCAAGGACTGAACTCTTCAGCTATCAGCAGTACTATGAAGGGCACTAAGAACTTTTGGTACAAACAATCTCTTACTCCATACATCAATTTTATCATCCGGATCACTATGAAATACAAAGAACAGCGGTGTCAAAATTTTATTCATCCCTTGTATGCATCTTATTCCACCATTCATCTTGACAAAGATTAACAATACATTTTTTAAAGACTCCTTATACATTTTTTAAAGACTCCTTGTAAAGGACTAACCTAATAATTTTAAGCGGAATCTCTTGTACAAATGACTTGAAGTATCAACTTTGAAGAATAGTCAGCTAAGCAACAAACACTACAGGAGTTCATATGCTGCCAGCAGATCCTGAGAAAATTTCAGCTGGTCAAGAAAACCATCATTAGGGCACGCCAACTCAGAAATCTCCTTCAAAGCTTCTAATGCTTCTGAAAAAAGCAACATGGGTAAAATTCTTTTATAGTAGATGAAAAGATACATGTTCTCTTTCCAAGAAAAGAGAGTTCAGACCTTCAAGAGATTTGTGTTCTAATCTCATGAGATAAGCAACTATGATGAAAGAACTGCAGTAAATTTGAAATAACGATGAATAAATAAACATACAAAGATGCAAAAGGGAGTTGGTGAACAGTCTTGTTCTAACCAATTTACTAAATAGAGACACTACATGGGTAAAGTCAAATTCCAATTTGCAAATTTCAAGCAGGCAGCAGCCTACTCCAAGTGGTTTGTCACAAACATTCAGTTTCATTGCATGCACTACAAATTGGTTTGGTCAAATTTCACACCTTCAAAGCAAATTGGTACTGCTATGCTATTACTACCACGCCCAATTTAATTCCATTGCTAAACATGACTGTTTCGAAGAAGTGATCCTAACTTTACCCACAAAACGAAATAAAAAATGGCAACACTCCAGACGCCTACCTCCTCCACACCCCAGCAAAGCAATGGACGAGGACACCATCTTGATGACCGACATGGACGCCGTCTAGGAGGGGGCCTAGGAAGGGGAGGTGGATGAGGACGTGGCGAGCGTCGGAACGGTCGCCCCGTGGTGGCGCCGGCGGTAGGGGAGGGGCGTGCCGGATCGAACGGGTCAAGATCGGATTACGGTTCCGCCCCGAGCGGCGGTGATTTGGCGCGGATCGAACGGATCAGGGAGGGGGGCGCCAGATTCAGATGGGGGTGCCGGCATTCGGGCGAGCGGAGGGAGGAGCAGCACACGCGAGCAAGCAGCGCGGTCAGAGGGAGGAGCTCCGCCTGTGGCGGCGTGGCGAACTAGATCCGGCCGCTGGCTCAGCGAGGGCTCAGCGAGGACACTGCTGCCAAGCACATCTTGCTCGCTCGACGCTCAGCGAGGGCTCGCACCACTTGCCCATTGTGGATGTGAATCCGGCACCGCGCGCTGGTGTAGTGGATGTAGTACTCGTAGTTGGTGGGGAAGAGGAAGTGGAGCCCTTGCGGCGCTCGATGACTTTGACCGGTTGGAGCTTCTGGTCGCCCGTGAGCACGACGGCGCCCCAGCTCCCCACGCGCGTGGACAGACGTAGCTAGGACCATGCCTTCCAGAGGCGGCGGTGGGTGTGGCCCTGCAAGGCTCGTTAGGCGGCCAGGCGATGGGCGGCCGGCCCGGGGCCTACGGTGGCCGGCCTCGGAGAAGCGCCGACGGGCCACGGCCGGCCACAGGGCAGCACCGGCGTAGCGGCAGCGGGGAACCCTAGCCGTGAGTCATGGATGGGAGGAGCCGATGATGTTTCATTTGTTTTTTTGGGGAAAAAAATACAACCTACTTGTAGGAGGAATCGAACCGTGGTCGTGGCCTCCTGGGCGCGAGCGCGGGGTTTTGGGGGTAGAGGGGGGCGCATGACCGCGTGGGAGGTCAGCGGGAGGGGATGGAGGGCAGATACACTAAACATGAGCTGTCGGATTTGGACAAGTAATGAGAGAGAATGGCTAAGAGAGAATCTGGTGCATCCGTTTTGATGGTGTTATATTTTCTAGGTGCATTCATAGGTGTGGATATAGCATAGGTCATAACTATGGAGCAGTCATTTATTGTGTGGCTATAGATTTATTTTAACTAGTGTATTATAGGGTAGGGTAGATGATGGATGAGATTCCATGTTAGAGAGCCAGTTCCAATAGACTTATGGAACGTTCCCGTTCGCGTACATCCAGTAGGAATTGAACCCGCAAATTTACCAATTATCAGTTGGGCGCTTTAACCATTCAGCCATGGATGCTTAACAGGGATCATCGTACATCGTAAATAACCAATTTCCATATAGAAAGACATATCATAGAAAATGAAATAAAAAATATTCAGGGATGGCAAATATTCCGAGATGACTATGACTCTCCGGATCCTCGAATTGAAAGAGAGATTGAGAGGGATCAAGAATCCTAATTCTCCCTATTTGGAATGGATCCAATTCTATTGAGTCTGACCCATAGTGATCATTTCTCTTTCACAAAGAATGACCTTGGTTATCAAAGGATTGAACAACCAAGATCCATTTATTTATGATACCTAGTTGACATTGCTAACAAGGATCTAATGAATTATGAGTTTAATAGATCCTCTTTAGCAGAAAGACATATATTCATTGCTCATTATCAGACAATCACTTATTCCCTAGTGTGGGGCTAATCATTTTCATATACCATCTCATGGAAAACCCTTTTCGTTCCGCTTAGCCCTATCGGATATTTTAGTGATAGGTTCTATAGGAACTGGACGATTCTATTTGGTCAAATACCTAATGAAAAATTCCTATTTTCCTTTCATTAAGGTACAAGGGCTTCTTATTCCACAAGAACAAAAGCACCTTTTCATTCTTTCATATACTAGGGGTTTTTACTTGGAAAAACAATGTTCCATACTAAAGGATTTGGGTCCATAACCACAAGTTCTAGTGCACTAGATCTTGTAGCACTTAGCAATGAGGCCCTATCCATTAGTATTCCACATAAGAAATCCATTATAGAAACTAATACAATTAGATTAGTTCTTCATAGACAAACTTGGGGTTTGCAAGCCAAGATAAGACCGACTCGGGATCATGGGACCCTTTTGTATCAGATAGGATGGGATCTTGTACAAAATAGACTTCTAAGTAATAACCCCATAGATCCTATATCTATCTATATAAAGAGGCAATTGTATCAGGAAGCAGCTTTTTCTTTGGCCAAACGGTACTTCGAACTTGGAACGAGCATGAAGAGGTTAATGATACTTCTTTCTCTTTTGAGTTTTTTGGCGAACCGGTCGTGCAAGATCTTTGGTCTTCCCTCAGAACTGATGAAAAAGTGGGTCGCTTCTTATGCACTCACTCTGAATGATTCTTCTCTATCTATAGTTCATGGCCTATTAGAAGTAGAAGGTGCTCTGGTGCAATCCTTACCGACAGAAAAAGATTGCAGTCGGGTTGATAATAATCGAGTGCCATTACTTCATCGGTCTGAACCAAGGAATCTGTGAGAAATGTTTTGAAATGGATATTGTTCTCTCTTTGATTAGGGATGCTATATAAAAAGAAGTGGAGTTTGAAAAAGGGAACGAAATGGTCAAACTGGAACTGCTAGAGGAACGAATTTTCAATAGCATAACTTGGGCTCCTAGAATATGGGGCCCTTAGGACAATCTATTTGATTGCTGGGAATGGTACACTGAATATGACTAGGGGATTTTCCTTTGGGCATTGGAGCGGGTCTAAGCAGATTAAAGAGGATGAGTTGTCAGAGACTGCTATTTATTCGAATTATTTCTGGTATATTTATCATAAAAAGGGGGAGGTGCAAGAGACTGATTTGGACTTCTTCTAGAGTGGAACAATGCAGTACCAGACATGAGATATATCTTTCAAAGAAGAAGGCTTTTTTCGAATAAGCCAATTGATTTGGGACCTTCAGGATCCATTCTTTTTCCTATTCAAAGATCAGGCCTTTATCTCTGTGTTTTCACATCAAGAATTCTTTTCAGATGAAGATGAAGAGATGGCAAAGCGGCTTAGTACCAGTACTTGGAGAAAAAAGCCTCCTAAACATATGGCTAGCAATTGGTTCACCAGGAGTACGCAAGAAAGGCAAAAGCACTATGAATTACTGATTTAGGAATGGGAATGGGAATGGGAATGGGCTAGAACCTTTTTCTTGGAGTATATAATTAATGGTCTTTTCATTCTAATACTCTATCCGAGAGTTCTCAGTATTTAGCAAAGTTGTTCCTATCTAATGGAAGGCTCCTAGATGAAATGACTAAGACATTGTTTGTGGAGAAAGAGGTGGCTTTTCTTGGATGAAATGAAACATTTCATTTGTGTAACAGGAGAAAGATTTCATACTCCTTAACCATAAAGATATGTGGCCATGAAAAAGGGAGGGGATTCAGTGGAACAGGATTGGCCGGGCGGTAGAGTCATGGAAACACTTGTTGATTCCTATTTTGGACCCTAGCTCCATGGAACAATATGCTACTACGAAACGTGGAAGAATTGCAATCTTAGATCAAAACAACACTATGTATGGATGATATGAACTGCCTAAATAAGAATTCAGGAGCAGTCGAACAACCTGAGTACCAACTACACCAAACAATTTGCATTAATGAAACTGTGTAAATCCACTGGATAATAAAAAATACGCATGTCTGATGAAATGGTTGTTGCTATCTGCTTCCATAACGAATCCTCAAAAAATCGTATAATAGTCTCATTGGCCCTTTCTCTTCATCTCAGATCGATGGATCTTCTTGATTGGAAGATCTCCCATATAGATAATACACATTCTAGTTGACCGAGCCCAATGCTAGTTGTTTTGTTCCGAAGCAAAGATATCCGTGAAGGCTATTTGTTCGTCCTATTCTGATATTCAGGACCAAGAGATACTGGATGATTCTCTTTTGGATAGGCCCTGAAAGGAGAAGAGAAGCTAAAATGCCTCCAAGATCAATAACCAAAGATCAGAGTTTATTTCAATCCCACCATCTCATCTTCCTTTTCATATTGAAAGTAGCAAGGCACTCCACTACGGGGACGGAGGCCAGATAGAAGGATTGAAGAATCCTGATGTTCTGAGGAAATGAAGAAGGAGACGATGGGGAGGGAGCTGATAGAGGGAGTTCTTCACACAACTCAATATCAGGGCCTTCTACAAAGAGTGTAGCAAACTACTAAGAGTGTAGCAAATTCCCTTTATTCTCCCTTCTAGTTGAAGCCTTTCCTATCTATGGGAGTGCCATATTTGATTCTTTGTTCTTTAGTGCTAAGCCTAATCTAAATGCTTCCATGTTAATATCCAGCCGAGGGAAATGTTTACAACCGAGCTCGTGTGAAGTGTTTTCGCAGATGTCTTGTTCTTGGCTATCAAAAGGGAGAGCCAGGGACAATTGATACATGGATTTCCAAATCTATAAAGAAAGACATATATCATATAATGACTCTACTGAAGATATTGAGACATGACCTGGTCCCCTTCGAGTCCAAGTATCAGGTGAGCGCTATCCCCATCCGGCCTTCACCAAATGTCCAGTATTGGCAAATGACAAATGACAAGAGCCTACCGGTACATCCTCCCAGCCAAGATGTAGACTTTAATGATAAATGTCGGGGTTATATCAATCATGCAATACCTAATAGTCCAGCTATCAGCCTATCTGCATCTTCTAAGACAATAAAATCCTTCTATTAGAGAATGAGAGCTTCTTCACACAAGATCTTTAACTTAAGTAAGGACTTGGTTTTCTTACCACTGCTTCCATGGGCTGATTCGAGGGACAACACTAGGTTCCTATCACACTGTATTCCAGTCAGAAAATAAGGACCATATGACTATTAGAAAAGGTAATAACTAAAGTGCATTTCATCCCTGCTCTCGCTTACTGTGCGCACTTTCCTTTCGGCCACATGAAGGCAACAACTCAGTATATAAAGTCTACCGGACAAGATTCATTCAATCAACCATAAAGCAGGGAGGCATATGAGTTAGACGAGGCACGATCGTGAGTTAAAGAAAGAGCATCGACCCTACCTACGTATTTTTGATAAAGTGCAGTATCTCTTCTTAGCCGGATGAGCCTTTTTCTTTTCGAGAACTAGTACCGCCAATTCAAGCCGTCATACTTCTCCTCGTACCTTGCGAAAAAACGGCTTGCGTAGCGTAGGTCTCCTGCATGCCTATCTTGCGATAGCTAGTGATAAGTGGATTCAAGGGATCGAGCCAGATCTAACAGAAACAAATAGAAATCCTACAAAAAGAAGGTGGGCTTTAGCTGAATCGAGCTGGGTGGGAGAAGATACGCTTATGAGAAACCAGCAAAGACATTATTAGACCGCTCAGAAATGGAAGGAATAGCTGCTGCGAAGGTAAACCATAATGCTGCTGAGTGATCTCTTGGAGATAGAGGTGAGACTTGGAGTCGAGAACTTGTCTCTCTATCGGCAGCATCTTGATCTCGATGTGCCTATCTTGGGAACTGCTCTTTTTTAGAAACTGGAAACTGAGTTAATGGAGTCAAGCAAGAAAGAAGCTTGTTAGGAATGGCCATTGATTCCCTTGCTTTGGCCAGGTCCTATATTCGTTCCCCATCCCAAGGGCCTGAGGCAGGTTCGGAATAATAGCAACATGAATACTCGAGCGAACGAGAACTCAAACGCTCTTTTCATCGGTTCACGGTGCGCTAAGCAATGGCTCAAATATCAAATCAAATCTATTCTCAACTCCTCGCGGAAAAACCTGTTTGTTATAGTATAGTAGGCAATCAAGTTGTTTGAAAGTGAATTCATGTCCCGAGTAATAGCTGAGATGGGAGTCTTGGGCTGGGAAATCGAATCCAAGATATGATGGCTAACTGACTCTAACATTGGTATCTTTCGTCCACTGCTTTGAGGCTACTTTTAGGCTGCAGAGTCAAGTTAGGCGCACAAAAGGCATGGTTGGGGACCAATACGTACACATCCTCTCCAGAGGCGGGTATTGAAGTTGCCCGAACAGAACACTAAGGTCAACGGTTCCCGATTTGAGAAAGAAGCAAGTTCTTTTTGACCGAGAAGCAGAAGCCAATACAGCGGTGGAAAAGGATGGAATGTTGGACTATGGCCTTGCTTTATGGCAGTTACAAAACACATGAAGTTGAGAAGGGGTCCCGTATCAACCAACAAGCTATCCGTTGACCTATCTTGCCTAGCAAGAAAACGGCTTGCGCCTCACTCAAGCAAGTGCGAACGGGGCATTTTGAAAGTGAAATAACAGATTTTATATTGAATTAGGGCGTTTTATATGCCATCGATCTTCAGGTAACTCATTCACTGGATGAGAGAAAGTTCACGCTCCCTAGTAGAAATTGATTACAAAACTGCCGCAGGCAAGATAAATATAAGTACAGGAGAGGAAATAGGAATGAATTAAAGAAAGTAGGACTATCTCCAGATAAAGTTGTTAGAGCGAGGTATTGCAAGGATGGATTCGAGAATGGTGTTCAGAACGACGCTTGTCCGCCTGCTTGTGAGTCAGTTCTGCCACTCTTTCCTGCTGAAGCAAGAATCCGAGGCATGACTAGACCACTCTTCGATGAGATAGTCAAGACCCTGGTAAGCGTTAAGAAAGAGAGGCCATAGGCACAGTCTCCCCTTGGAATAAAGGGTCTTGGCATGTAGTCTGGTCCAACCACAACAATAGGGATTGGAATGAAAAGTGTTTGTGCCCACCTCACCAACCATCTTGTCCCGATACATACCTTCCCCTAGCAAGAGATCATGGTCAGTTCTTTGTACAGCCCATGGTATGATATTTGTCGAGAAGAAAAGAATGGCAGCCGTGTTATCACAGTAGATCACGGTTGTCTCATATGCATGCTTAGTCACATCAAGACAGAGAAGAGAATTTCTCAGCCTGAGGAGTACGGAGATGACTACACTGAAGGTGCCACATCCCACCCAATCTCGTAGCACCTATTACGCATGACTAAAATAGAAATGCTAGAGCTTTACTTTATTATCGTGATCACACTATGGTAGGACTTGCATGGTAGTATGCTTTCTTGATGGCCTTTACCTTGACGCAACCTTATCCCTGCTCACCCTGTTGTTAGGCTAGTCACACATTTGCTATTATATTCCATTGCTTATTACTTCTACTACGCTTGCACTACATTGATGCGTGGAGGAAACTGGTGTTATCTGGACCATGGGGAGAGTGCTGCGTGTGTGACTTGGGTGTGTGGAGGGTGAGGCTTGTGTCGACCAAGTTGGAGTATACGACAAGCCTGGGGCAAGTCTTGTCGTGGGGTGCTACCGGGCACCCCTAGAATGGATACTTGTGCTGGGTAAATGGTATATGAGGTGGTCGTGGGTGTGAACCTATGATGGGAGGAGCTCGAGATGGAGGTGCTGTGGTGGCATGGTAAATGGAAACCCTGATGGAGACATTCTGGCTTGGTCAACCCTAAGGACTTACTAGTACTCAGATTCTCCGGGAAGCCTTACATACCACTCGCCCTATATGGTGCGGGACGGCCGAACTACTTGGTAGGATATTGCCACTACTGCTAGGTTGATAGCGGACAGTGTAAGGAGGTACGGGGCGCGGAGGATTTCCCCCACACCCTTCCGAGACTTCATGGAGACCTTGTGGACCCAGCTCATGACTCATAGTTTCAGCCACCCCAGACTAGACTTGGGGTGAACCAGGGCTGAATGGTAGAGTGGCTTTATCCTAGGCTAGCAAGCAGTCGAAATCAGCCCAGTTGACAACGGTCAGCGAGGAAGGTGGATCTTGTGGTTATGTAAAACCTCTACAGAGTGTATGGTTGATCGATCGATACATATGCCGACTTGTCGGCTATGGACCTTTCCTGGGTTTCGCTTAAACTAGATAGAGAGATGAGTCATTCTCTTCTCCCCCTAGGAGCGAGTGTTCGGTCATAGCCAGGGGCTACGGGCCTTGAGACAGTGCCGAGAGGGAGTTGGCCTATCGACTGAGCAATGGTATGGTATGGTATGGTGATGGTGTGGAGATGGTGGTATGTCGATCCTAGGATCGAAACCTGGCTCTGGAATGGAAATGGGGTGGAATGGGTGTGTGAATGGTGTTAAAACTTGACCAACTGTTAATTAATACTGATATGCTAATACATAGGAAACCCCAGCCTTATAGGTTCCTTTTGATTATATCCAACTTGCATCCAATTTCCACAAAGCAATGCTCATAGGGTTGGGAGTGGCCAGTACAAATCGTACTGATAAATTTTGGCACACAGGTTCTACTGAGGAGTATAGCTCCGAGGAGTTTGACGGTAGAGGGGTTTGTTCCTACGCTCGAGTTTGGCGATCTTATCTTCAAGCTGTTCTGAATGAATGACTACTTTTGATTCCGCCAATGCGGCGATGTAATAGTCTATGTAATTCCACACTATTTATACTCTGATATTATCGTTGTATGGATGTGATATTCGACTGGAATTTGGGTAATATGATCTACAACGGTCTTATTACACTTCAACTCTGTGGATTTCCCTTCGCGGAAATCGGGGTTGTTTTAGTTGGTATCAGAGCCATACTTGACCATAGGACGAAACCCTTAGAAATGGATGATAGAATAGGACGTGGACAACCCTTCTTTTGGTTATATACCGACCCTGCATTTACTTTTATGCAAGGCTTATCTATTTATTGACCTGCTAACACCTATTCCTTAAAACATGCAGATGGCAACGAACATCGACTGGCCGCCTCTAGGACCGCTACCTCTGGACCATGCCAAGCTTACCTTCGACTTACGTGAGCTCGGGGGTTTTGCACAAACCCTCTGCCGAGTTCTCATCACGTTAGGTGTCCCCGACGAGCTTGTCAAGGTCACCTGCACTGGGAAGCCAGCTCAGGAAGGAGGAATCGAAGGATCGATTGTCACCTCAATCAAGTTCCCAGCTAGCACTACCTTACCTTCTGTCCCAGCTTCCACTGAGTTGACTATAGAGGACACCGTCGAGGAGGGACTGCGAGCTATCTCGCACAAGGCACTTCACAGAGTGATGAGGGACCACTACGAGCACCTGAAGATGACATAATTCTATCTACTTCCCCAGGCCCTCGACCTCAGCCTTACCCCCAGTGAGCAAAGTTTCGTAGCAGGCAAAGTTATCCTTGCTGAGGAGGATAGATGCCTTCATGTCTCAGCTATCCACCTACTAGAGTAGGACAGGTACGTGACCTAGCTAGAGCAGATGAGACGTCAGGACCAGGCCCTCCAGTGGGAGTACCAGGAGCGAGACTCGCAGGGAGCATAGGAGCGAGCTAGTCTACTGGAGACAGTTGCCAAGCTACAGGACGAGCCCAACCATCGTGAAGAAGTCCATAGAGCCAAGGTCGCTGACTTACAGGACAAGGCAGCCGACCTAGGCAATAGCAACTACTGCCTCAACAGTAAGGTCTTGGAGTTGCAGAGAGAGTTGGACGATAGGAAGGCCGAGTTCAACCGTAGAGGAGACAGAGAGAGGTCCAAGGGGGTTGATATGCTGAAAATCCATTCCAAGAACAAAACCATGACTTAGGAGCTGGAGGAGTTTAGGAAGAAGGCCATTCGTAACTAGGGTCACCTGATCAAGGCACTCAGGTAGACCGAGTACCTACAGGACAAGTGTGAGAGGACTTGGCAGGCTTGGCAGAAGTCTAACAGGAAGCGCCTTAAGGATATGAAGGGTATGTGGGATTAGCTACCTAAGGAGATTCGCAGCAAGATGAAGCCTAGGATAGAGGAGTTTGAATTAGCCCTGACTTGCCTCAACCTAGACGCCTGCCCTACCCTACCTGGAGCCAAGCCTACTGAGGAGCTCGCCAAGGCCTTGAAGTACGTGTCCCGACTTCACAAGTCTGATGAGGAGATTGAGATCGAGAACAGTCATATCCTAGCTGCGGTGTACGAGTTAGAGTAGAATGACCCTGCGTGGTCATGAGTCATGTTAGTAGCTTCCATGAGTTGTACCCCATGATGTACCCCTTATGAGATGTATTATGAGACATTATGCATAGTACGATTCTCGCACGTCTTCTAGTGTAGCTACTAGAGATGATGCTATGTAATAAAACCCATGTAATGAATGATTTGGATCTTATTGTATCTTATGGATCTTATCACTTCTTTGTAATGAGTGTTGGATAGTATAAATGTTTTTCTTTAAATCATCAAAATCATGTAATCATATCAAATCAAATTATAAGCACTTATGGCACAAGCACTAAGATTCCTATGATTCGTATTGCAGATGTCGAACCGCCGATCTAATCGCCTGATGAACCGTGGACGTGCGCCCACCCCCAAACCAGTCGAACCAAATGGGGGGCGTGGTGGCAACAACCGTGGTCATGGCCATGGACGTGGAGGGATACCCTTCCACCTGGAGAATACCCCACCACCTGAGGAGAACATTCCACCACCACCACCACCGAACCTGGCAGAAGCGATGGCACAGCAGACCTAGCTTCTTGCAGCTCTTGTTGAAGGAGCAAACCATCACCAGGGAGGTTAGCAGAATGACTTCCAAAGGAAGCTGGAGGGATTCCTAAAGCTAAGGCCACCTACCTATGATGGCACCGACCCTAACCTGCTTGTAGCCGATGACTGGCTCAAGGAGATGGAGAAGAAGCTTGACCTCACTACTTTCACTAACGATGAGTGTGTTGGAGCAGCCACACACCAGCTCACAGGTGCAGCACGCGCCTAGTGGGACAGTTTTAGTGATTCCCATGAGGACCCTGCCCACATCTCATGGGATGAATTCGCTGAAGCATTCACTGAGTACCACATTCCCAAGGATATCATGGAGGCCAAAGCCGAGGAGTTCTGCAACATCAAGATGGGAAAGGACAGGGTGACTAAGTACACTACCCGTTTCACTAACCTTCTACACTATGCGCCTCCCTATGTTGTGAACTCGGAGAAAGAGAAGCTGTACTATTACCGCAAGGGACTTAACCCGCACATCAAGCTAAAGTTTGGCGGTATTGAGAGTAACACATTGTGTGCTCTGGTGGATCGCTGCATCTAGATTGAGAAGGACCATGCTGAAGCTAGAGAAGAGTACAGGGAGAGGAAGCGTAAGCCTGAGGAGTCCTTCCATGGATGTGATCGCAAGAGGTTCCGTAGAGATGCACCATCTAGGGAGCACTCTCGCAACAACAGGGATGACAACCCTGGATCGAGTAGGGGTAGTGGAGGTTACACCGCCAAATACTCCCACCCTGCTCAGGATTGTTACACCCGGGACCGTTATGCGCAGAACCGCTACACTCAGGACCATTTCAACCGTCCCCACTCAGCGAATGAATGCCCAACATAGAACTGCTCTGCACCAAGCACTAGAAACTGGAAGGCAACCATGCCAACCCCTACAGGCGGTACGCCTTTCACCTGCTTTGCTTGTGGCCAACCAGGTCACAAAGCCGCTGAGTGCCCACAGAACTTAGTTGCTCAGAAGTCTTAGTTCAAGGGATCTACTACCCGTGGTTGTCTCAACCATCTGGACGCCAAGGAAGCACAAGCTGCCCCTGATGTGGTGTACGGTATGTTTTTAGTTAATGGCAACACTGCATCAGTTCTATTTGACTCTGGAGCAACTTGTTCATACATGTCATCCAAGTTTGCATGAGAGCATGACCTGCCTATAACCCCACGTGAAAAGCCTATCATCACCAGTTCACCGTTAGGAGACCTAAAATGCACCCACATCGGTAAGGGAGTGAGTCTTACCATTGAGGGTCTTGTCTTTAAAGCCGACCTAACCCTTTTACCTTCCACTAACCTAGATGTCATCTTAGGTATGGATTGGTTAACCATTCATTGAGGTATCATATCATGTTCACCTAGATATGTCCAAGTGACCCACCCATCAGGCCAAGTCATTAGATGTGAACCCCAGTCTAGAAAGTCCACCTCTATCCTGTGTGCCCTTAAAGCCAGTTCAGAATCACAGAAAGAGGAGAAGACATTTCATGATGTGCCAGTAGTCAGAGACTATCCCAATGTATTCCCTGAAGAATTACCGGGTATGCCACTAGACCGTGATGTAGAGTTCATCATTGATCTGTTGCCGGGAATGGGACCCATTGCTAAGAGACCCTATCGCATGTCAGTTGATGAACTGGCTGAGCTCAAGAAACAGCTTGATGAGCTCATCTCGAAGGGATATATCAGACCCAGTGCTTCACCCTGGGGATCCCCTGTTCTGTTTGTCAAGAAGAAGGATGGCTCAATGAGAATGTGCATTGATTACCGGAACTTGAACACAGTCACCATCAAGAACATGTACCCCCTGCCAAGAATTGATGATCTGCTTGATCAGCTTCGAGGTGCCAAGTATTTCTCCAAGATTGATCTCAGATCTGGCTATCATCAGATGAAGATTCGAGAAAGTGATATCCCGAAGACAGCTTTTGTGACTAGGTATGGGCAGTTTGAGTTCACTGTGGTGTCCTTTGGACTCACGAATGCTCCCGCATACTTCATGAACATGATGAATAAGGTTTTCATGGATGAACTGGATAAGTTCATAGTGGTATTCATTGATGACATCCTTGTCTATTCACCCACCGCTGAAGAACATGAATATCATATGAGAACTGTGCTCGAGAAATTAGCCCAACATCAGCTCTACGCAAAGTTCAGCAAATGTGAGTTTTGGCTACAGGAAGTTACCTTCCTAGGCCATGTACTATCAGCTGAAGGTGTCGCAGTTGACCCAGCCAAGATTGAAGCTGTGAAAGAGTGGGATCAACCCCGTAATGTGATAGAAGTCAGAAGTTTCTTGGGATTGGCTGGATATTATCGCCGATTCATTGAGAATTTCTCCAAGATAGCCCGTCCAATGACCAATCTTCTAAAGAAGATCAAGGAGTTTGAATGGACGCCCGAGTGCGAACAAAGCTTCCAGGAATTGAAACAGAAGCTTACCACAACTCCTGTACTAGCATTACCTGAGATCAGCAAAGATTTTGTGGTCTATTGTGATGCATTCCATCAAGGACTTGGTTGTATATTGATGCAAGATGGAAGAGTGATAGCATATGCATCTCGACAGCTAAAAGAACATGAGAACCGTTACCCTACTCATGATCTTGAGTTAGCAGCAGTTGTGCATGCCCTGAAGATCTGGAGACACTACTTGATAGGCAACAAGTGTGATATCTACACTGATCACAAGAGCTTGAAGTACTTTTTCACCCAGGAAGACTTGAATATGAGGCAACATCGATGGCTAGAGTTGATCAAGGACTACGACTTGGAAATTCACTATCATCCGGGAAAAGCTAATGTAGTAGCAGATGCTCTCAGTCGCAAGAGTTACTATCACACCATGATCACTAAATCCGTACCACCTGAGCTCAAGGAAGAGATTGATGATTTCCAACTTGAGATACTACCGCACGGCTTGTTGAATGAGCTCTACATATAGTATGATCTCACAGATCACATCCGTCAAGCTCAGACAAATTGTGAGGGGATTGAATATCTCCGTGGTCTGATGAAACTAGGCTACAAGACCAACCACCATGAGGACGAACAAGGAACCATCTGGTTCAAGGACAGAATCTGTGTACCTTCTGATCCAGCCCTACGAGAGGAAATTCTGTTAGAAGCCCATGATTCTAAGTACTGTATCCACCCTAGAGGTTCAAAAATGTATCAAGATTTGAAGAAACACTTTTGGTGGAAAGGCATGAAGACAGACATTGCAGGACATGTGGTACGATGTGACACCTATAATAGAGTCAAGGCTAAACATCAAAGGCCTACAGGTTTGCTAAAGCCTCTTGACGTCCCTGAGTGGAAGTGGGAGAGCATATCCATGGATTTCATAGTTGGATTGCCCCGTACACAGAAAGGCAATGATTCCATCTGGGTGATTGTTGATCGCTTGACCAAGATTGCTCACTTTGTACCAGTAAAGACCAAGACCTATGCTGAAAAATTAGCAAATCTATATGTTGAGCATATTCTCAAACTGCATGGAGCTCCCTCTAGTATTGTATCTGATCGTGGTCCTCAATTTGTGTCCCGATTCTAGGAAGCTCTGCACAAGTCCATTGGAACCAAACTTGATTTCAGTATCGCTTACCACCCACAGACAGATGGATAGACAGAACGAGTAAATCAGATCTTAGAAGACATGCTTCACGCTAGTGTACTGAACTATGGCTCTGATTGGGAGAAATGCTTACCCTATGCTGAGTTCTCTTACAACAACAGCTACCAAGCCAGTATCAAGATGTCGCCATTTGAAGCTCTGTATGGCAGACCTTGTAAGACACCTTTGATGTGGTCCCAACTAGGAGAAAGATCATTCTTTGACTCCGCTAAGATTCAAGATGCCGAAGAAGGAGTTGCTCAAGTAAGATAGAATTTGAGAATTGCTCAAAGTCGATACAAGAGCTATGCTGACAAAAGGAGAAGAGAACTTGAGTTTAATGTGGGGGACTTCATCTATCTCAAGGTATCCCCGCTACGTGGGACTGTCAGATTCCATGTGAAAGGAAAGCTTGCCCCTAGATTTGTTGGCCCATACAAGATTTGCAAGAGGATTGGAAAGCTCGCCTACGAACTAGAGCTACCCGAGGAATTGATGGGTGTACACTCCGTATTCCATGTCTCACAGCTATGCAAGTGTTTGAGAGTGCCCGATGAAGTAGTCCCAACTGATACACTTGAGATTCAAGATACACTTGAGTATAGAGAACATCCTATCAAAATTCTGGACAGAGATACCAAAGAGACCCGAAGCAAGACTATTCCTATGTGCAAGATCTAATGGAGTAATCATACTAAGAGAGAAGCAACATGGGAGGGAGAGTCGGACCTCCGGCTACGATATCCTTACCTCTTTGAAGAGTACGTTACACTTTAATCTCGAGGACGAGATTCTATTAAGGGGGTAGGACTGTAACAACCCAAAAAAATCCACACACTAAAAAAATACCAACTACAAAATTTTTCTTAGAACTCCCATGTGATGATGAGTGTCATATATAGTAACCCAACCTAAGAGATGCATTAGGTCTAACCCCAACCCAAGTTAACACATAAGCATGGCATGTCATTAGTTAATTGTGTTTATTTAAATTCTAACAAATAAAGTATTGCATGCTTTGTTAATTCAAAATGTGATTTGGATTTCCATTTGAGTTATGATATGCTTAACAACTCCAATGATTTTGGTGCACCCATTTTGAATTCAAAATACCCAAACCAAATTTGCATTCAAATCAAGGAAGAAGAAAAAGAAAACAGAAAAGGGAAATGAGGAAGAAGGCCTCGTAGCCTAGGCTGCTCAGCTTCGCGGCCCACGAGCCAGCCCATCGCATCGCCCGCGCACCCGTCTGCCTCGCTCGCAGCCGCTGCCCACTAGACCCTACATGTCAGCCACCCCCGTCTACAGTGTCGTCTTCCTCACCCACGCCTCCACCACCTACGTGACCGGCGCTCGACAGTTGTGCAGGGGCGGGCCAGGGGTCACGCCCAGGGCATGACCCTATCCCCTTGAACCGCGCCCACGCAACCTCGCACCACCGTTCGATGCGATGCACATGTCTCCACCGCACGATGCCATCCACCATGGGAGGCATGGCGCTCGGCTATAAAGCCAGCCCGCACGCCGCTCACGCCCGGCGCCCTAGTTTCTCCCTCAACCTCCGCCGCCGCTTGGTGGCCCAGTCGCCACCCCACACCAAGAGAAGAGGGCCATGAAGGGATCGTGAGAGGAGGATCGGAGCCCCCGCGTACTGCCGAAGTCACCGGAGCCGAGGGCGACGCCGTAGTCATCATCACGGTCATGGGTCGGCGCTGCACGGCACTGCTTCCGGAGCTACACGGCCGCAACTCGTCACTGCACCGCCATCCTTTCTTCCACAGCACCCATGGTGAGCCCTCGATTTTTCCACTGCTCGCCGCCAGACCTTGCTACTCCGACCATGGTGCTCCATTCCATGAGCGCGTAGGCCAAGGCCATCCCCGGCCTGTAGGCACACCAGCACAGCACGCTCACATTGACCGTGACCATCCCTGAGCCCTTGGATGTTGTAGACCTCTCCAAGTTCCCCGGACGCCATAGCCAAGCACGCATGCTATGCTCACGACGCCGCCGCCATGGCGCAGCCACCACCCGAGCACCAGACCACCGTGCTGAGCACCAGACCACCGGTCCGAGCACCCGACCACCGGTCCGAGCACCAGACCACCTCCGAGCACCAGACCACCGGTCCGAGCACCCGACCACCGGTCAGAGCACCGACCACCGTGGCCAGTACTGCTAGGAGCACCAGGCGCCTCCTTGACTCGCCTGTTCCGTTCGCTGAAGCCACGGGTAACTCACGCGCACGCCGTGACCACCCCACTGGAGCCCTATGGTTCACCCGCGTGCCTCACCATCGTCACTACGTCGCCGTGGCCGCTGGGACACCCCTAACAGCCACCTTAAAGCCGAAGCCCCACCTTGAGCCCTAGACGCCTTCGCCATGCACCCATGGATCCGCTGAAGCCCCCTTTTGCCCAGTCGAGCCACCGGAGAGCCTGCAAATGCGACCTCGCCACCGGCGAGCACTGCCGAGCCGCTGTTCGCTATGGCCAGCACCATGGTGAGCCCTGGCCACCACCTAGACCCCACCATCGCAGTCGCCGTAGCTTGGGGAAGACTTTCCCCTCCCCAATTGGGCACCAGCACTGCCACAAAGGCTCACAGCCAGCTCGCCGTCGGCAGGAGCACCACCGCGGGAGAAAAATAGGGGAACACCCCCTCACCGGCCACCCATGCGTGAGCTCGGTGCACGTGAGCCGAGCCAAGGAGAAGAGACGGTGGACTTGGTCCACCATGCGCCCTGCTGTAAGTCCATGGACCATGAGCGCTGGTCCACCGTGAGCCACACGGTGTGAGCCGCGCTGTGGACGAAGCCCAATAAGAGCCCACGGCCATGACGTGGTAGCATCACAGCGTGCCACGTGTTCGGCCCGGCCCGGCCCAGACCGGCCCAACCCGAATCCCGTTTGAGACCCGGCTGTGTTGACCGTTGACTAATCAACGTTGACCATTGACCTAGACCCCCATGTCAGTGACCCTGACTGTCGACCGTTGACTCGACGTTGACCAACGTTGACTTTGACCAGACCCACCTGTCAGTGACCTAATAGCCTTTGGCCCCACCTATCGGAGTGGATGACGTTGATGATATCATGCTGACGATAGCTGGACCCCACCTGTCAGCTTGGAACCGTGATGCCGATGTCATGCTGACGTCAGCAAGCCACGTGGACCAAGCACAGCATGACACATGTCAGCCCAGGATTAATTCAGCCTTTTTCTATTTTCAGAAATAGATTTAAACTTCGGAAATTCATAACTAATTCATATGACCTCAGAAAAATACGAAACCATGACCAAAACTCATCCAAAATCGAGCCCTACGCAATGAACCCATACTTGAGTGCATTTGGCTCTTTTGAATTTTCATTGCTCCTTTGTGCTATTCTATAGACGTCACTAACACGACTATAATGCGATCGTTTGCAGACTCGGAGGAGCACTAGACCGACAAGGATCGTGAGTACCGTGAGGAGTATGGAGACGACTACACTAAAGGTGCCACATCCCACCCAATCTCATAGCACCTATTACGCATGACTAAAATAGAAATGCTAGAGCTTTACTTTATTATCGTGATCACACTATGGTAGGACTTGCATGGTAGTATGCTTTCTTGATGGCCTTTACCTTGACGCAACCTTATCCCTGCTCACCCTGCTATTAGGCTAGTCACACATTTGCTATTATATTTCATTTCTTATTACTTCTACTATGCTTGCACTACATTGATGCATGGTGGAAACTGGTGTTATCTGGACCATGGGGAGAGTGCTGCGTGTGTGCCTTGGGTGCATGGAGGGTGAGGGTTGTGTCGACCAAGTTGGAGTATATGACGAGCCTAGGGCAAGTCTTGCCGTGGGGTGCTACCTGGGCACCCCTGGAATGGATACCTGTGGTGGGTAAATGGTATATGAGGTGGTCGTGGGTGTGAACCTGTGATGGGAGGAGCCCAAGATGGAGGTGCTGTGGTGGCACGGTAAAAGGAAACCCTAATGGAGACATTCTGGCTTGGTCAACCCTAAGGACTTACTAGTACTCAGATTCACCGGGAAGCCTTACGTACCACTCGCCCTATATGGTGCGGGACGACCGAACTACTTGGTAGGATATTGCCACTACTGCTAGGTTGATAGCGGATAGTGTAAGGAGGTACGGGGCACGGAGGATTTCCCCCACACCCTTTCGAGACTTCATGGAGACCTTGTGGACCCGGCTCATGACTCATAGTTTCAGCCACCCCAGACTAGACTTGGGGTGAACTAGGGCTGAATGGTAGAGTGGCTTTATCCTAGGCTAGCAAGCGGCCAGAATCAGCCCAGTTGACGACGGTCAGCGAGGAAGGCGGATCTTGTGGTTATGTAAAACCTCTACAGAGTGTATGGTTGATCGATCAATACATATGCCGACTTGTCAGCTATGGACCTTTCCTGGGTTTCGCTTAAACTAGATAGAGAGATGAGTCATTCTCTTCTCCCCCTAGGAGTGAGTGTTCGGTCATAGCCAGGGGCTACGGGCCTTGAGACAGTGCCGAGAGGGAGTTGGCCTATCGACTGAGCAATGGTATGGTATGGTGATGTTGTGGAGATGGTGGTATGCCGATCCCAGGATCGAAACCCAGCTCTGGAATGGAAATGGGGTGGAATGGGTGTGTGAATGGTGTTAAAACTTGACCAACTGTTAATAAATACTGATATGCTAATACATAGGAAACCCCAGCCTTATAGGTTCCTTTTGATTATATCCAACTTGCATCCAATTTCCACAAAGCAATGCTCATAGGGTTGGGAGTGGCCAGTACAAATCGTACTGATAAATTTTGGCACACAGGTTCTGCTGAGGAGTATAGCTCTGAGGAGTTTGACGGTTGAGGGGTTCATTCCTATGCTCGAGTTTGGCGATCTTATCTTCAAGCTATTCTGAATGAATGACTACTTTTGATTCCACCAATGCAGCGATGTAATAATCTATGTAATTCCGCACTATTTGTACTCTGATATTATCGTTGTATGGATGTGATATTCGACTGGAATTTGGGTAATATGATCTACAACGGTCTTATTACACTTTGACTCTGTGGATTTCCCTTCATAGAAATCAGGGTTGTTTCAAAAGACATTATTAGACCGCTCAAAAATGGAAGGAATAGCTGCTACGAAGGTAAACCATAATGTTGCTGAGTGATCTCTTGGAGATAGAGGTGAGACTTGGAGTCGAGAACTTGTCTCTCTATTGGTAGCGTCTTGATCTTGATGTGCCTATCTTGGGAACTACTCTTTTTTAGAAACTAGAAACTAAGTTAATGGAGTCAAGCAAGAAAGAAGCTTCTTAGGAATGGCCATTGATTCCCTTGCTTTGGCCAGGTCCTATATTTGTTCCCCATCCCAAGGGCCTAAGTCAGGTTCGGAATAATAGCAACATGAATACTCGAGCGAACGAGAACTCAAACACTCTTTTCATCAGTTCACAGTGCGCTAAGCAATGGCTCAAATATCAAATCAAATCTATTCTCAACTCCTCATGGAAAAACCTATTTGTTATAGTGTAGTAGGCAATCAAGTTGTTTGAAAGTGAATTCATGTCCCTAGTAATAGCTGAGATGGGAGTCTTGGGCTAGGAAATCGAATCCAAGATATGATGGCAAACTAACTTTAACATTGGTATCTTTCGTCCATTGCTTTGAGGCTACTTTTAGGTTGTAGAGTCAAGTTTGGCACACAAAAGGCAAGGTTGGGGACCAATATGTACACATCTTCTCTAGAGGCAGGTATTGAAGTTGCCCGAACAGAACACTAAGGTCAACGGTTCTCGATTTGAGAAAGAAGCAAGTTCTTTTTGACCGAGAAGCAGAAGCCAATACAGTGGTGGACAAGGATGGAATGTGGGACTATGGCCTTACTTTATGGCAGTTACAAAACACATGAAGTTGAGAAGGGGTTCCATATCAACCAACAAGCTATCCGTTGACCTATCTTGCCTAGCAAGAAAACGGCTTGCGCCTCACTCAAGCAAGTGTGAACGGGGCATTTTAAAGTGCAATAACAGATTTTATATTGAATTAGGGCATTTTATATGCCATCGATCTTCAGGTAACTCATTCACTGGATGAGAGAAATTTCATGCTCCCTAGTAGAAATTGATTACAAAACTATTGTAGGCAAGATAAATATAAGTACAGGAGAGGAAATAGGAATGAATTAAAGAAAGTAGGACTATCTCTAGATAAAGTTGTTAGAGCGAGGTATTGCAAGGATGGATTCGAGAATGGTGTTCAGAACGACGCTTGTTCGCCTGCTTGTGAGTCAGTTCTGCCACTCTTTCCTGCTGAAGCAAGAATCCAAGGCATGACTAAACCACTCTTCGATGAGATAGTCAAGACCCTAGTAAGCGTTAAGAAAGAGAGGCCATAGGCATAGTCTCCCCTTGGAATAAAGGGTCTTGGCATGTAGTCTGGTCCAACCACAACAATAGGGATTGGAATGAAAAGTGTTTGTGCCCACCTCACCAACCATCTTGTCCTGATACATACCTTCCCCTAGCAAGAGATCATGGTCAGTTCTTTGTACAGCCCATGGTATGATATTTGTCGAGAAGAAAAGAATGGCAGCCGTGTTATCATAGTAGATCACGGTTGTCTCATATGCATACTTAGTCACATCAAGACATAGAAGAGAATTTCTCAGCCATATTGCTTCTTGAACTGCAGCCGTGCATGCTATATATTCAGATTTAATGGTAGACAAAGAGAAACAAACTTCTTTCTTACTGCACCAAGATATTGTGCCTCCTTCAAGGATAAACATATACCCTTTCCTTTTTTTTGTCCATTTCTCAGCAATAGCTACCTGAATGGAAGCAAGCAACCCTTGGGAAAAAGAAGAAAAGCGGTCAAAGACTACGAGTCAAAACTAAGAACAATCGAAGCCAATTTCCCTCAGCTGGAAACTCTCTAGATAGCTTCTTAGCGCTTAGCTACTTTCTCCTTCTGCGCCGCTAGCGCTACTACTCCTAGTGATAGGAATAACATACTATTTTTCGCGATGGGGCCCATCTTGTACCGGTAACGTATTCTAATGATCTGGATCTCTGGCTTATCTCTTACTTGATGGATTCTATTTCAGCTAGTGGGATTTGATTTAAGTGACGATAATCAGGAAAGAACAGGGTGGATTGACTCTGATCGATACCATCTAAAAGTGCTTGCTTCATTCATTCGTGACATTACTGGTTATTCTTATTTAGTTTCACCTCTAGTGACTCTTGGAATCATGCGCATGGCTCCATGCATATTCATGGGGGGGCTAACATGTGCTACGAGTGAATGCGTAGCTTTGTCTTCTCTTATTCAATTTTGAGTTAGAGGTTATAGGGAAAGAGAACTCCCCCAAAGTAGCCATTCTCTTAAGAAGAGCTACTATCCCTTGTTATTTCTAAAATGTGTCTCACCATACTAAATCTAGCGCAAAGCTAGGAATGATTATCGGAAGTTGGCTACTTACTTAGGTAAATTAGTTCCTTCTCTAAGACCTAATTGCGCTGTCGAGGGTGATCTTGAAAGAGCACATGAAGGATAGGGAGGGATCAGAATTCCCCTTTTTGAAAGACCTGCGTGTACTCAAGCTTGAAGGTGGAGATCTTATAAAGGTTGCCAGTAAGCAAGAAGCAAGCAGGTATCTATTAACAGCAATAGTCAGAGTCATATAAAAGGTAGCCAAAAAGAAGCATCGAATCCATCAGGTTGTATGAAATGAAAGGAGATCCCATAGTTCCACTTCTCCTTCCCCCCGCCCCAGAAATGGGGCGGACCTCGTTCTTCTTGATGATACCACCGTTCAAAAAGACTACACCTTCTCCCTAAAAACGGAAATCTGGTTTGGCTAGTCACAAGGAAGATTGTGTACCCAACTAAAAAAAACAGGCACGGGACTAGCCCGCTGTCCCGATGACAAGAAAAAGGTTGTGTTTAGCCTCTTCATGCGTGAATCCCAATCGTGGACCATAACTGTTAAGTCGATATGGGCTTTATCTTAGGTTCCCCCTTATAGGTATAAAACCCTTTTCCAGTTAATGTTATCGAGGACCTGGGCGATTTTGACCCGCTTCTCGGCACTCGCCATTTCAAGGTGAAGATCTTCGTTAATCCTTTTTAGGATTTTGATTTTCGTATACGCTGGCATGAACGAATAACATTTTTTATTCATTCTTGCAAGAACGAAATGGATGGTGCTTTAGGTTTAGGGTTTGATGGGGTGTAGCTTGTGGATGGTTTGAATGTGACATTTTCCTCTGATAAGTTGAGGTACTTTTGCCAACTCTCAGAGGCAGATCCCAAAGCTAACCTAGAAGAATTCATCCAATTTATGAGAGCGGATTTGCTACCGAAGAAGACCCCCAAGAGAGAAAGGATCACCAAGGCGAGACTTCCTAGGGCAGCCCATCTTTCTCAAAAAGGAAGAGAGGGTGAGCCCCCCCCCAGAGAGAACCCCATTCTTTCAAGAAAGTTAGAATAGAATTCATTCTATCGAAAAAGAAAGTAGGAAAATAGGAGACAGCGAGTAGGGTCAACAAGATTATAAACGAATACCATAAGGGGCTGAAGGATATTTTTTATATTATTCAAATTATTATTTATTGATTGATTATATAATTTTTTTAGATCCATATTCTTTTTCATTTGCAAATACAAATTGTCTTGCATTTTCTTTTTACTTTAGCACAAAGGATAAGGGAACAGGAGAAAAAAAGAGTTGGCTTGGCTAGGTACATCAGGCATATGACATATTGCTTGTTCGGTGTGGTACACATATCTATCAGTGTCAATCAAGTAAGAAAATTCATTCCCACTGTCTGAGGAAAAAGGTGAAGAATTGCAATTTATTGAGCTTGTAAGGCCCGTCCCCGAGAAAGGGTATAAATAGGGCTATAAGTAGGTTGTTTGCTATTGCAATAAGGGCTGCTTGCCTTTCCTTTTGACGGCTAGGCTTCCTATCAGCTCCTATGTAGTGGTCGTCCTTAAAAGGAGTCTTCCTACCATACCATCATGCATGCCTATGTTATAGTGTGTTAAGCTTCGCTAGAAGCAAGCAAGATGATGAAGCGAAGCTTCATAGACAAGGCTTGTTCCGTGCTCGACTTACGAGCTTGTGTAGTATGGCCTTGCCCTACTTCAATAAGGGCTTATGCACTCCACATGTAAATGAGCGTTAGAGCTTTTTGAGCGAGCGAGCGAAGCCTTCCAGAGCTTTCCCCTTCCCTCACACGAGAATTGCATTTCCGCTTTAGCTTCCCCGGTTTAGTTAGTTTGGAGGATTAATTGATTGGATACCCAATCCGCATAATCTTTCAAAGTCACTGCTTCTACTGACGATAGGCGTAAAGGCATGATTAGTTCCACAAATCACACTGCACTGACCATAGTAAACTCCTTCTCGTTGTACCGAGATGGAGGTAAGATTTAAACGACCAGGTACAGCATCACATTTGACACATGAGGAAGGTATAGCCCAACTATGAGGTACATCAGCGGGTGTTACAATCATATGTAGATGAGTTTTGGCTGGTATAACCACTCTATTGTCAACTTCTAATAAACATGATTGACCCAATTCTGGATCATCTTCTAGAATTGTATAACTGCCAAAAGTGAGTGACTGTTCATCGGAACTGTTATAGTCTGAATACTCATAAGGTTGGGTCGACGCCCGCCTCCCCCCAAACTTGACTTGCAAGTTTCCCCGCAAAAAGCTCTCCATGCCTACTCTTATTTTTAAGAGCGCTATTCTTCTTTAGTTAGGTAGTTCTCCCCCTCTATGAGACTGTAAGACCCTGGTGGAATCGAAGGCCCGCTTACTAATAGGCAAGAGGGGACCCTTTCTTGCTCAGCCCTACCTACATCAGTGAAGCTGGAACCGAGGAAGACAATGTTCAACACACATGAGACAAAATGAAGGTATGAGATGGCCAGTTCACCACGGAAAGCAAATTCGATCCTTTAGTAGTCTTCTTTGTTCTAAAAATGCGTAGTGGAAAGGGATGCTATGCGGCTTTGGTGAAGTTGTAGGCCCCAATAAATTAGATCAAGAGTGATTCCTCATCTATCCTGTCAGGGGCCAAGTCGAAGGCTCGAATATAGATTCCCTATGCTCATGTGAACAGGCTGGCCCGTAGATCTAAAATGATCCTCCATAGGCCTCACCAGAAAGTATGTTTGTCCACAAAAAAAACTCATTCATGAGACCTTGAATTCCCACCCCCTCTTGAGTCACCCTTATCTAAAAAAAGGATGGAGTCTATCTAGATCATAGGATCACTGTATTCAGAGGTCAATTCCCATTCTTTGACCTCCCACCATTCACTGACATCCCTTGCTTCTCGCAACAATGACTCCTCGGTGGAGGAGTAGAAGCGCTGGTCCCCTTTGGTCAAGTGCTTGTGCGTGCTCTTACCTACCGTAGGACCTCATGTCCCCAAAGCAAATAAGGAGGAGCAGGAACAATTGGTTGTCCTCTCTTGGCCCTAGTAGTTCCTGCAACTACTACCATGGTTGTTGCCAACGGGGATCCCCCATTCCGAAAGGTAACGGGGCCGGCCCTTAGGTCCAAAGTTGTATGCCACTACTGTGGTGCCGATAGATTCACTACTGAAGCCCTGTTATTGGACATTGCAGGCTTAGCATCTATTTTTCGTATATCGCTCCACCACACTGAGAAGAGGTATGTGTACCTCTAGCAATAACAAGAATGGAACCATAGCCTCCTATGCTAGGAGAATTTCGGGGTATAGGTCTAACCACCTCAACTCCCCAGTTTCTGGCATGCTATAGTTTTTTTAGTCTCTCGACGATGGGAATGGGAGATGACCGGTAAGCCTGATGCTTCACGAACCACCAGTACATTTTGTTGCACTTAAATCACCCTCGTTAAGAGGCGCACTCCAATACCATTGATGTCCAATAGCTTTGATAGTAATGGCTGGATCTACTAATACCCCGTCCATTGAGTATAACAGAGCAAACGATGGTATAGCAATGAACAATGGAATGACACTTGGAAAAATGGTCTAAATAATTTCAATATTAGTTCCATGAACAATCCTTTGCGGGATTAGATTAGTTTGCTCGTAGAAATGCCATAAAGTGTGAACCAACATTCGTGATACGAAAACCAAAATCAGAATGAGGAAGAAAAAGATATCATGATTTAAGTCAATTATTCCTTGCATCATAGGTGTTGCTGTGTCTTGAGATCCTAATTGCCATGGTTCCACAGCATCACAAAGACCGATTGTGAGGAATTGACATTCTAATGAATGAAGAATCATTGGAATTTCCCATCTTTTGAAGCTCTGCTCCCAAAACAAAAGAGAAAGGAGACTGATCTTGACTGTCGGCGTTGGTTTTTCCAACGAAAAACAAATTCAAACTTCCATGAAAAAACCAAATGCTAGTTGCCATTTTATGTAACGCATACACTTCCGTGTCCCATTGACTTTGGTCAATGAGATTACTATACGCGTTTTCAGAGGAACTTGAAAAGTGAAATAGATTCAGCACCACCATTGGGCAGGGAACAACTACTCCTTTTTTCTTTCCTCAATCGTTCCTCCTCAAACAAAAGTACTACGTTCCCATTGCTAAGGGGCTTTGAACACCTCGGGTGCATGCTTGGATGGTTCACGGTAATTCAAGGTAGTTTCTACTAATAGCTCAGGGCCTGTATTGATAAGAGAAATGGCATCATGCCTTCTTCCATAGCCTAAACTATCCAACTGGACTCTGGCTATGCAGATTGCTTTCTTCATTTTAGTTGGGTAATTTGACCATCTACCTTCCATACAACTTGAGTTGGCTTTGATCGATTGCTTGGTGTCATGCTATTTACTACTACGGTTAGCTAAATTCGTTTATGACACTAATTCATTTATAGTTGATCCATTTTGTAAGGTCGTTCAGAACCAAAGGCCTACTACTCTACTATACAAGACAAGTAAGCTGGTCAAGTCAAAAGAAGGTTCCTGACTATCTAGTAAATGAGTGCATGAAGAAAGGGAATGACATGTTCACAAACTAGTACTTTTCTCCTGGTAGGTATGTTTTACAATAGGCATGTGCCATGAAGCAAGAAAAGGAACAAGTCAAAGTAGAAATGAAGCCCACTTGAAAGGAGCAGGCACAAGGAAGGATGGGGAGTTTTTGAAGTTTGAGAGATAGTGAGGAAGAATCCAAGGAACGATCAAATTCAGTGATGGATGGGAATCAGTGACACTTCATCGGTACATTCTTATCTACCTCTGCTGGAATGAAAACTCTACTGCTAATGGATTTAGAAAAAGTCGAGCAAATAGCTACCTAATCAAAGTCTTCTCTCTGACTTATCGAGTTTGAGGAAGGATGGGGATTGAGTACGAATAGTTTAGTAGTTACCATCCAGCCTGTGTCAGTTTACTGCCATCTAGAAGCTGTAATTGCTTAGCCAATTGCATAAGCATCCTGGAGTTGCACCAGTTAGATAGGAGAAAATGGAATAGGAAACATGAGTCTTTCCTACATAGCCTCTGTCTTTGAGCAAGTTCGAGTTATCATTGGAGTACTTGGAGTACTAAGCAATTTCAGTATGGGAAGCTTACTATTGGTTCTTTCATATGCTAACTTTGCCAATGCCCTTCCTTAGCAACTACAGGGTCTTCGGCATAAGGGGAGTGCATTCATGTGCTATGATATTGGTCTAGTTTAGGCGGCTTGAACTTTCTCTCTATTCATTGATTCATTGGCTATCAGAGATAAAAGGAATCCAGGACAGTCATTAGTCACACAACCTCTTCTTGTAATGCCTCTAAATTGTAGCTTACTCCCCTTCTTGAGTGATTCCTATTGATGGAAGATAGAGTTAGCCTAATAGCTCATCATTCCTCACTCTATTCTTTTAATTATAGTAATAAACTGTACCTATCAGATCCAATGAACTACTATATTTAGGACAAGCCGAACACTACTACTATTAGAACATGCCGGGTAGGTGGTATCTCCCAAAGTGAAAGGAAATATGACCTCATAGAAGCAGCCGTAGGCCAGCCGTAAATATACTAAGTCTGGTTTGAAATGACAATTTGTAAGTAGAGTTTGACCACAACGACCGAATTAATTATTCTCATCGAGAAACCTAGACTACTTTAGACTACTTAAGTAGAAAAGATTTGAAAATCATGGCATGGGTCTCCTTTTTTCTTTCTTTAGAGTTTTCTATATGCACAATTTCTCGATGTTTCGATGAGAACTTCTTGAGTTTCCATATATAGAAAGAGAGACTATAAATGACATCTCTTATGTTAATAAGACCAAAGGGATGGATATTAAATGATAGGAAGTGCTAGGAAGTGAAATAGAATGAAATAGAGCCACTTTAGGCTTCCCTATGAAATGAGGCATGGAACGAAGCCACTATGAAGAAAATCCGGGAGATACGAAAGAAGCTTCAGACTCTTTCATGCATACTCCACCTGGATGATATAGATCATACTATTAGGTAGTCTCCAAATCAGTGATCTGTCTTTGATGACATCTATCTAGTACCATGCATGAAGCTTGCTTCGTTCTGGTTTTTTCTGGTGTGTGAAACATTATAGGATGGGGCGAGCCCCAGAAAGAAATCCTGGGCAGTGGTTTACTTGATTTTCTAAGAACTAATATTGGTGAAGGGAAAGGATGGTAAAGATATTGTAGTACTCCCCAAAAACTAGGATGAACCGATAGCTTCAAAAAAGAAGAAGATTAACTTCCCCTACTACTTACTACTTGATGATTCGACCATTCATGGTTGGTGTGGCTCCTATTCCTCAATATGCTGGACCTTCTTCTACACTACCACAAGTTCGTAGCTTGCAAACTCCCAATTTGCCCATTATTTAATTAAACGCTGCACACTTTTGCTTTGAAAAAGGTGCTTTACCAACAGACATGCCAGTAACTGATGAATTGGATGCTCTAGTAGTAGTTGCAGTTTCAAAGGGAAATAAAAAAGGAAAGTCCCTCTTGTCAACCATGCCTAAGCCCAAAGGAAAAGTAGTACCAATCTGCTTCAAAGCTTCAGTCCTAGCTAGCCTATCTTCGACGTCAGAACCAATTTCTTCAAAAGCTTTCTTCAGCTCGCCCTTGTGCTTATGCCAGCCTTTATTCACTTGTCTCGGGCTTACTTCTAGACTTGGATGGACTTCTATCTTCATCTTTAGTAATACCTAATGTTGCTAGGGTCTTCCATGCTTATAAAAGTATTACTAAAAATAATCTTTTTTCCTAGTGTTTAACTTTTTCTCAAAGAAGATTTATACAACCCATTTTCCTTGATACTAGAATCGAGCTACTTCCATTTTTTTAGGTAAAGATCAGGCAGGAAAGCTTACACTATCCATATTCTTCTTTATGTGGCTGACCTATTTGTTCACTTTTCACAAATCATGTAGCAATTTTGAAAGAGAGATCAGGTTCAGAGCAAAGAAGCTATGAAATGAGGGGAGGAGACTCTGCCTCCATAGTATAAGTTGCTATCCACTTATGCTTGGTTTGTGCTTTACCATGAAATCTTGCCTCTCACCATCATGAAAGACAGATGATGATGTCGATTTCTTACTATCGAGATAGCATGTCCGAATCCAAATCATTCGACATCCTCCTTTACAGTGGCGAGGTTGTTGATTCCTATAATTCAAGATGTTTTGTTGTCTGCTTCTTTTTATGGGCCTTCTCTCTTGGATGGTATTATCCACTTGGTATATTGTGAAAGTCTTTACAAAGACTAAAGGGCCCCATGCCTTCTTTGAAAATGATATCCCTCTTCAACGCTTCCACTAGCCCTAGACTCGAAATACTCTGCTTAACAGATCCCCCTGTCCAGGCCAGAGAGGATTTGAGTACAACATTGATTGCGGAAGATCTTTGTTCCTATTATTTCAAAGTGGAAAAGAGCCAGTAATGCTATCAGTGAATAGAGCTGGTGTAAAGTCCAACTAAAGTACCATATAGCCCCATAGGTAAAGAGTATGAGTGGAGGGAAGTGAAGTTATAGAAGTCTTTCTTCCTCTTCTAGTGAAGCTAGCTACTATCGTTTCTATTGGTTTCTCAAGAGGCTCAAGGTCTTGCTCTACCTAATTCGATCTAGTTTTGGTCTGTAATGATGGATAGGAAGGGTTGAGAGAACTACGTATCTCGCTTAGCATTTGTGTGTGGGCACCTGCTTTTGGGCGGTTAGTGAAACGAAAGTAAAGATAGCTATGTGTGATGAAGTAAGCCCTACGATGCTCGGTTAAGTAAAGACTGTTGTTATCTCATACAAAACAAGGACTCAGGAGAAGAACTAGTTATCCCCAGAGGGGGAACTATGATTCTCTCAGATGTGTCTATCGATATAGATCAAGTTGAGTGTTCAGCGAAGTATGCTAGCCATTGGCCTTACGTTTAGGATACTCCTTCCTAACCTTGCGATGTTTGGTTAAGTGTTATGAATCAGCTTTCCTCTTCTTCCAGCATTCTTCTAAGGTTTGCCTCTAACGATGGTTGAATAGCTCCTATTGTTTGTCTCCACCTTCCTTCTCCCTGTAAGTTGTCCTCATACTCCCAATTCTTTCTCTTCTTTCTTTTCTTCCTCTACGACTTTACTATATTATTCTTGAATAAGCTAGTGATTATCTGAGGCTTACAGTATGGTATACCGAGGGCTAACTCCACTACTTCAGATTGTTGAATCGAATATACCTTCTATATACCTAGCTTAGAGTATTTGAACTTGTTACGTCGATTGCTGAACCTAACTTGACATTGACGCGTTGGCTTTGGCTCTGGCTTTTCCTATATCTAAATGTTTCGGAAGAGTCCGTGGCTATCCTACGCGAAAGAGGAAGAACTCAACTCTTTGCAAAATAAGGAGCATCGCTCTATTCACTTGTGGTTGTTCCTTTTCCAAGATGGATGGCTACTGCATATTATCATATAGAAATCAAATGAAAACCCTACTGAATTAGGCAAGTGATTATTCACACCATTGCTTAGGTGCTCTAACAAGCCGCACTTGGTTAGAGATTGGATCAAGTTCTAGGCTTTTTCAAAACTTCCAGCTTACTTAATTGACTCACATGGGCTTTCTCGCTATAAATGAACTAAACGAAGCGCCTAAAGAGAGAGATCTGTGGGACACCAGTCAATAAAGTAAAAAGAGAGTATTCTCTTATGTAGTCTTATTCCTTCCCACACCCTTGTGGGTGCTGCTCAAGCAGCTCAGGAGGCGCCAACCCCATAACCACAGGTAGGAGTTCCAGGTGCGGCGTCCAGATTAGGGACTAGTGGCCCGTCCTGTTCTGATGTAAAGGAAAGATGCAAAACTTTTCTCAAATAGTGGGGAAAGGGCCCCATACGTCAAAGCAATATAAAGAATCTCCAACAAGATTTGAAATTGGATCGTTCAAGTCCAAAGGATAGAGAAGAAATCCTCATGGTCACCAGAAGATTTTTTCATCGAGACAAAATGCTGCTAACACTGTAGTATTGGAATATTGGGACTACTACTGCGAGGGGGAAAAAAGAAAAAACTTCTGTTGACTAGAGTTTGATGTCAATTTATCCACACTTCCATGACTTCTAGAGGAAAGCTAACTGCTTGCTGGCTGTGAGCTGTATGAGCGGTAACGTCCACGTACGGCTCCGTGAGAAGGTGGATGGAAATGGCCTTGTTGTACCTCACTCCCATCTTCAATGGGGTCTACTCTTTTTTTTGGAGAGTATGCCAATTTGATCTTAATGAGGTGCGGGGCTTTGCATCTAGCATTCGTTGGGCTTTCCTCTACGGGAGCCTGCGTCCCGGCCTTTTTATGCAATAAACCCCTCCGACCGAAGACTAGTGAGAGGTGCAAACTATACTTGCTTATATTGGAATAGACTGTCGAGTCTACTAATAAGGAAAATCAAACTATACTAAAGGAAACATAAGATATCCATCCTAAAATGGAAAAAATACGTATATATTAGGGCTAAATAGATTCGAACCATAGACCTTCTCGATAAAATAGATCAAACGGAATATTATCGAAATGATTCAAACCCAACATGCATTTTTCTGCATTGGGCTCTTTCATCAACTGATGTAAAGATCAATTAATTCACCATAGTTTTTCTTTAGGGAAAGATAATAAGATAGCTCCCTGTGCTCTGATTAATTATTTGTCTTATGATCTATCTAGGAGCAATACCAAAGTGTTTCAAAGGAGGATTACCTTGACTTAGGTCTACCTCCGGCCTAAATGAAATCAACCTAAGTGAAATGGAGTCTCTATCGTTCCGCTGCAAGAGTTTACTATTAGACTTCATACACCTTAAAGTTCATAGAACAAAAAGAAGTTTTTTGGAGGCTCTTATCCTCATTACACCTAGCATTGAGTGGCCTGGATATTTACCTTATCAACTAGCAAATCAATAGGGGTTCTATTTGATTAAGCACCTAAATTGGCACCTAAATCGGACTGAATCGACTGTTTGTCAGGCTACTGTTCTCCTATTCTTTTGAATCCATCAAGTAAGGCATTGATTTTGCAATAAGGTCAATTATGTTCATTGCATAATAAGTTCCCTTGAAAAGCATTGGCACACGTGTAAGCGAGTTGCTCTACCGAACTGAGCTATAGCCCTTGTCAGAGATATCTTAACATATAGATAATTTCTTGTCAAGATGAATATTCTCTAATGCCAGAGGATATCCCTTTGATCCATTTACTATATAACATAAACATACCAATAACAGAGCGGTATTGCTTATAAAAAGGATTCGATCTATAATAGATTCTTTGACAGGCTTTGGTCGAGCAACCGATAAAGATACATTTCTCTCATGGCTATTGCCTACATAACTAGTCTTCCTCTTTTCCAGGAAGAAAGTCTCAGACCATATGTAGTTCTCTTTTGTTAGACCAGTTCCTTTTGGTGCTGAGTTCCTTACTGCCCCAAAACTGAAGTGGCTTCTTCACTCTAGCACAGAAGTATTTTGGAAAAAGGGGCGCATCCAGTAGGAAGTGGAAAGTGGCGGTTTCCACTTCTTGTTTTAGGTTCTTTTATTTTATAGTTTGAAGTTCTCCTTGAGTTTCTTTTATAGTAGGAAGTTCTCCAAAAGTATGAAAGGCTGGAGGGCTTTGTACCAACCATTCTAGTGTGGTTGGATTTTGCTCAATAGCCCAAGGACTTTCTGCACATCTTTTGTTATTTCCACTGATCGAAGTGATTGCAACAACTACGAAGAAACGACGAATCCCAACTATGGATATATAAGAACCGAAACTGCTCAGAGCATTCCATCCGACATAAGCATCTGTATAATCTGGAATGTGACATGGCATACCTGAAAGCCCTAAGAATTTCTTACACATGAGCGCTCAGACCAAGAATTTATTTAATAGCGTATATATAGCCTGGGCATCGATACCAGCCTTCCATTCGCATGATATTAAGAAAGTGCCTACTACTCAATTTCGCATTGGCAAATCCTTCCACTTGCTATCTAATGTAGTATATGAAGCCTTTCTTTTCTATTTCTTCTATTGGCTAGTCTGGGGGAAGCAGATCTATAGTGTTTAAGTACAGCTTTCTCTTCCTGCAAGCTACTGAGATATGCCTCAGCTGCAGGTGCTTTGTATCTCTGCTCAAGAGTTGGCAAGGGATACCAATGTTGTTGACCACCTACTTTTGAGCATAGCTTTTACCATATTCCTCCCTCGATTCGCCATTCATTCTTTCATAGCTGAGTCAATAGCTATGTCACCGACTGAATGTAGTTCTTTTTTTAAAGAACGAGGCCGCTAAGGTCAAGGGACCTGATCCAGAACATTGAATCCAACCATCAACATTCGCAAGAAAGAGAAAGAACTCAGTTCAAAGAATCACTTCGGTCAAAAAATGAGTCCTCTGAGATCATGTCTATGTGAAGAGCTTGAACCAAGCGTTCACACGCATACACCCTCGTCGTCTGTCCTCTGAAGATTGGAAAGAATCCATCAGCGAGGAAATAGAGTTGTAGCAGCACCACTATTTATTTATAAAAGTCGCACCCAAGTAAAAGAGTCTGAAGAAAGGCCTTATAGGAAAGCGTTACTAGGGATTAGAGTTAGACCACTTAGTAGCACCTTCAGGCTTATCCATCCACGCATGGAAGATTTCTAGATCGACGTTCCGAAATGCTTCAATTCACTTGGGTAGAAAACAAATCAATTCTAAGTTCTTCTCGTTCTATTGATCCACTCGTTGGGAAGGCTATTTTGATGCCTCACATAGGCAACTCCGCTAGGCGGCTTAGCAGATAAGACAGGATTTAACGTTGAGAACGAATGTAGATTCCTATCATCAAGAAAGTTGGCTACATCGATGAATTACTTTCCCCTAACATTGCTATTCTTAACAACCTAAATAAAAAACCTCCTTTAAAGAGCAGAAGAATCCTTCTTAGATAAAGCAGCCTGAAGATAAATAAGAGCAACTCCTTCAAATAAAATGAGAAGGGCCTCTTGAAATGCCTATATATAAAAGAAGGAAACGTTGTAACTACTTACAAGAATTAGCTATGATGCAGGTGCATGCAATAGTCTTTTAGTAAGGAAGAATGACGGGATTCCTTGGAAAGCTGGTAGTTCATTTCACTTTGTATCGAAAGTCCCAGTATATTATATATCTGTGTACATCCATCAACAAATCTAACATTTCTTACATTGAAATCGATAAAGACTAATAAGATGCAAAACCAGCATAACTTGTTCTTTGCGAGTACTGTGGGTAGACCAAGGGATCGATCGGCATTTCACTAACCTTTAGAATTAATCAAACGTATGGCTAACCGATTTCTAGGTCATAATTTAAAGCTTCACTTTCCTATAGTCTTATAATTCTATCGGGCTAACAGGTTAGGTTACTATAGAACGTTTATAAAGAAGGTACGGTGCAATCAGTAAACCTCTTACTGAGCTATTGTATTGAAGAATCAAAGTTTTAGATGGGGGGAAGAGGCCTTTAAAACACTATAGTTTGAAAAGTAATAAAAACTTTTCATACCAACCAACTAGAACCTGTAAACTAACAAGTGTCAAACTTACATTTTGGAGCAGCTTGGTCTTCATCACCACGTGAAAGTATTCTCGTTCCACGATGAGGCCAAGAATAATATGCTGCAAACGCGCCCTCCATGATCATTGCAAGGTTTAGAGCAGTTAATAAGCCACCAGCATCCAAAATAAGTAGCGAAGGATATTAATATGATTGCTTAGCACGGCTCACGCAAGTTGCTATACATCAAAAAAGCTTCTTCATCTATCTATCAGCAGCGTATACAAAGGCTGAATGATAAACCTATCATTATCCATCTCATGAACCCACCCTTGGGATGAACTCACTCCTGGTTCTCAAGCTTCCAGTTTCTAAATCAAGGAAACAGATACCAACCAAGTCGTAGACTTACCACTTGAGTATGCTCATGTAGCCAAACCTTTTGATTGCAAACATTAGTAGTTAAAGCCATACTGTAATCACCCACCAACAATATAGGACAGAAAAAAACAAACTTACTGCATTTTCTTACCAGCAAAGCAAAATGCGGCCCAAGCAGCATAGGCTTGTGAATCTTCTCATCCGCCATAAAATCTTGCACACACTTACCAATAGCATAAAAAGAGTTCAACAGGTTGTCACCAACAGACTGCCCCCATGCATACTCCCACAACCCTTCAAGATCACCAACATAATCCCAGAAAAACATTTGAACAACGTACCGGACGAAAGGTATGTGCAAAGGGTGAAGTTGCAAAGGAATAGTTGTTACTACTCTTAGTATAGTACCCACGGTCCATTTGATCATTTGTTGTGGTCCCAAAGTTCAATCGTCATCTTCAGTTAAAAGAGTACACATTATATTGAGTACCTCCCTGTCTTCGATCTCTCTTGTAAGAAATCCTATGCATCCCTCCCTTGTCAGAAAATAAATAGGAATATGAGCCTGTACTCACTCACACTGTCGGAGTACTTTTTGAGGGTAACGTAGTAAAAATCCTTTATTTTGGGGGATTTGCCTTTTCTTTCAAAATGAATTTATGCTTAGTCTAAAATTGGTAAATACCAAATAATAATAATATAAAGATATAATATATATTATTATTATAAATATGTACCAGTTTCCTAAAACTAACAATAGAGTTATAACTTTGATTGACTTACTAGCTTACGAGAATGCTTTGAATCTCAACTTACTTTTTTAGAGGGGGGATTACTACTGCATGGAACGATGGTACACTAGAATGCAGGTGTTCTTACTCTTTCTCAGGTACTTGAGAAAATAGAGTTGGCTGACTATAACATGGAAGGCCCCAAGCGTCACCTTGAAAATTATGTGGAAGAGTTCTGGCTAAGCTTGCATTAGGATCCATCCCTCCAAGAAACCATCAATATATGAAGCATAAGGCTCCTCTTTGAGTTCTATTTTCTTGGGGATGTTCGTGGGATGATCGCACGATATGAGCATGCGAAGTTCCTCGAATCTACCACTGGAGAGAAAATAAGGGGTTATGTGGATGGGGGTAGCCCCGGCTATTAGATGCTAGATTTTGTCTGGGTTCCAGGTGTGACTGAAAGGATCAAGATGCCCAAGAGGGGGGGTGAATTGGGCTAATTCTAAATTTTCTTGCAACAATCAAATCCTACGGTTAGCCCAATTAACCCCTTGTGCCTAGAAAAGTGTTTCTATTCCTCTAATGCACAAAGGACTTGCAACCTATATTCCAAACTTACTCTAGCATGACAATTCTATGAATGTTAAAAACAAGTATTGAATTGCTCAAAGTAAATGCTCAAAGTAAGTGCTCAAAGTAAATGGAGAGAGAGGAATGCGGCGATGTTTTGCCGAGGTATCGGAGAGTCGCCACTCCCCACTAGTCCTTGTTGGAGCACCTACGCAAGGTTGTAGCTCCCCCTTGATCCGTGTAAGGATCAAGTGCTCTCTACGGGTTGATTCTTCGACACTTCATCGTGGCGAATCACCCAAAGCCGCTCACAACTTGAGTTGGGTCACCCACAAGCTCCGTCGGGTGATCACCAAGCTCCCAATCACCACCAAGCCGTCTAGGTGATGGCGATCACCAAGAGTAACAAGCACGAACTCTCACTTGACCACGTGAAAGCCTAATGAGAAGATGGATGCACACTTGACTACTCTTGATTCACTAATGAGGCTACTCTCTTGGATTCTCAAATCTCAATCACCTCACTAGGACCTTGCTCTTCTTAGCACTCACAAACGTGTTTCTCAGCTATTGGAATGAGCAAAAGTGACTCCACACATGAGTGAAGCTTCTATTTATAAGGTAGCCTGAAAAATGAACCGTTATGAGCTTCTGCGGGGTGACCGGACACTCCGGTCTGTTCAACCCGCTTTCTAGTGATAATGTGTTGACCGGACGCTGGCAGGGTCCGATCACCACTGACCAGACGTGTCTGGTCGCATTAAACCCTTACTGGAACCTTACTGTACTTGACCGGATGCTGAACCCCTAGGGTCTGGTCGTGGATTCCCTTCTCTGGAACCTTACTGGAGTCGACCGGACGAGCATCCAGTCACTTGACCTCTCTAGCGTCCGGTCGCACCGAACGCAGTCTTTTGATCAAATGAATTGATCGGACCCTACGACTAGTGTCCAGTCGCACCAGAGCCAGCGTCCGGTCAGCATTTGACCCTCCATTCACTTCCAACTCTCGAACATATGTGAATGAAGTTTGCTCCAATGGATCATAGGGCTGTTATGGAGCTACCTAGTGCTAGCTTTAACAAGTGTGCACCACACCTAACTCACTAGTCTCACCTAGGTCAAGCTACCCATCCATACCCCCCTTAATAGTATGGCCAAAGGAAAAACAAAGTCCTAAACTACTCTAAGTGTCACTCCAACTCCAATCGACACTTAGAACTAGTCATCCTTAACCTTGTCGTCCATCCTTTGAAAACCAAAATGATTTCCATCATAGGGGCATGACAACCTTGATTGCCCAATTGATCTCCATTACCATGACCTAACTTAATTGCCTCTACAAACCACATGTTAGTCATAGTAATCTTGTATTGTTATTAATCACCGAAACCCAACTAGGGGCCTAGATGCTTTCAATCTCCTCCTTTTTGGTGATTGATGACAATACCACCTCAAGTATGTGAAAGAGTGAGGTTTTTGATGGGCTTGGTTCATATAAGCTTTTGTCGATAAGAACAAAAGTGTTAGGCAAGTTTATATGACCCAAGCCAACACAATGTACTCAAAGAATATGAATTAAGCAAGAGTACAAGTAACAACGCTCATTTGCATCGGAGTATAAACACGGAAGCAAAGGCAAATGAGCATAACACAAGTGATATGACATATAAATAATGTAAAGTAGAGAGCACACATGTCATATATCACAATCACGTAGATATCACTATCACATAGATATAATAATATGCATGAAAGTAACACATGAATGCATAAACATAATAGTGTATCACACAAATAAGACTCCAAATGTATATAATAAGCTAATACTAGATAGCTAGCTCCCCCTAAATCTTGCTCCCCTGAGTCTACATACTCGAACCCTCTCCCCCTTTGGCGTCAAACACCAAAACCAAAGGGTCAGGTCGGTGGGGTTGCAGCGAATGAGCCGGGCGCTGAAGTACGTGGAGCAAGATGAAACTGGTGCACCATCATCATCTGACCCTGAGCTCTGTACTGACTGACCCTCTATGGCAGGAAGTGTCAGCTGAAGCGGTCTGGGTCTAAGCTAGGGCAGGTGTTGCCTGTGATGCTGCTAGGACGTCTGTTCGTAGGATCTGACAGAGGCGATAGACGAGGGGAGCCTCTGAGTAGTCATGACTGATAGGGGCTACTATAGAAGGACCAGCGGTATGCATATGTGGTAGTGTAGGCATGCCGGTCAACTCGCTGAAGGATGCTCTAAGACTCCTGGAGACTGATGTGTCAGGCACAAATAGCGAGGAAGACTGATCCTGGTGAGAAGCTCGTATGATATGGAGTGAACTGTGGGGCTACCACTGGTGAGGACAACCACTTGGGACACCTGAACTGTGGGTGAAGCAAATGGAGCTGGAGGTTGTCCCTGACTCTGAAGCCCACTGGGCTGTACAGCTGGAGTCGTCATAGTGGTGGTAGGCTGAGCAAGCTAGGGCAAGAGCTGTGGCTGTGGGGCCCCAAGAGCTATTACTACATGCTGCATAAATCCCATGAGCTACTACTGCATAAGTATCTGCTACTGATGCATCTGCTGCTACTGCTACTAAAGGAGCTGCTGCTGCCACTGGAACTCATCCTGATGAGCCTAAAACTGTGCAAAGTTGGCAGCGGTCTCCTGAGCCTATCGTGTCGGATCCTACTACATCTGCTCAAGAATAGCAATCAGAGCGGGGTCCGTCAGCAGTGCAGGTGGAGCTAAGCTAGAACTGTCGACCTTTGCATCATGTCTACATGGAGGCATCTGAGGAATCGGCTGATAGTCATCATCCGAACTATCACTAGACTTGGTCATCTCCTGCTATGCCTCAAGCTGCTCCTCCTTAGTAGCGGCTATGCCTCTGATGATCTTGTCCTGCTGAGCTACTGACTCTAGAACATCTAGACGACAGCTAGGGCTGAGTGGGTGCCTGTGGTGTGCTGTGCCTGATCCTCTATGCCATGTTATAAGCTGGAAACTCTATGGTGGCACCTCTGTACTCGGCAACCATCTCTAGGGTCCTAACCTACATAGACTAGAGCATCAGGAATGTAATCCAGTGTGCATATGGAAGCTATCTGCGACCCTTGAAGCCCTCAGCTATAGTATCCTCCATCTCTGATAGAAGGAGGTCCCAAATGTCGAACACGGTCTGCTGCATTAGGGCATTAAGGAGCCAGAGCTGTAGGCGAGTCAGACCCTCTTTGTAACCCAACCTAGGAAGTAGTGTCCTCCTGATAATAGCCTCTAGCACATGAGCTATAGGAGTAAGGTCACTGGGGTTCCTCCTCGACCCCTCACCAAAGGGCTTCTTGAAGCAATGGCACACAAGATCTGTAGGGGGCACCAACCCTCCATGAGGACGCCTAGGAGGCTCCTGCTATCCATAGCATACCTCATGTAATCTGATAGGCTAATCTTGTAGCCTCAGTATCTCCTAGGCCCTAAAACTCATCACCCTGTAATCTCTACCATTGAATGCAAAGTGTATGAAGTTATGATGTGGGTCAACGTAGAGTAAAGCATAAAACTACCAAACCTAGGATGGTACATATACTCCTATCCGGCCAATTAGATCTGTTAGCCCCAGCAAATATGACAAGGAGGGGCGGATATGCTCTCCGGCTACTGCCATAATAGACTCTATACTGCAAACTCTCTGAGATCTAAACACTACCCCACTATTGAGATAAGCATTGTAGAAATCCTCCTAGAGCGGTGTATAGAAACCCTCTACTGCTCTCTCATCCCTCCTCAGAGGGAACCACATGTCAAACTCAACAAACCTCAGCTGGTGAACCTGTCGGGCTACGGCGGCCCTCGAGTCAGGATGTACCACTAGAGGCGGACCCTATGGTCTAGGTGGTGGGCATGAACCCCTGCGTTGTGTAGCTAGCCTCAGTGGAACTGTAGCACTGGTATGACCAGAGTGGCATAGCTGGGGTGCCGACTCGGTCTCCTCGGCCTGTTGGCCCTCCTAAGTCTCCTAAGTTGATTGAGGCTCTGCTGGTGGGGGCTCCTGCTGTGGCTCCTGCTAAGACTCCCCCTGACGCTGAGGCTCCTCAATAGCTAGACGACGTCCTACCATCATGACAGTCCCAGGTGGACTACCATGAAGTCACTCAATCTCCCTAAGTTTGCCCTAAGCATCTGGTGCTAGATGATCTACTATGACAACTCCACTGTGAGCACCACCTCTCTCGGCACGCTCTGTGGCCTCAGTGATAGCTACTACTCTCATTGTCTCTGCGTCAGGGTACTTGCACTTCTTGGATGTCACCTGCTTCGTTGCCTTGCCTTTCGGTCTTGTAGGCTGGCGAGGTGGGGGCCTCCGATTGTCATCTCCTGGACCACCACCTACGTTCTTGGTGTGAGCCATCTGGTCTGACAAGAAGATGAACTGCCGCTGACAAAGATCAACTATCAAACTGACACTCCCAAGGCTTGGCCTCGATCTATACTCATGAGCTTGGCTCTGAGTTGTTTGACAATTGCCACAAGAACGTCAACGGCATTGACTCGCTGCATGATGGAATAGATGGATATACAAATAAATACAATATATCTAATAGATGCGAAAACCCTATGAAGCAAGCAATGTAGGTACAAAATTGAGACGACGGGCTTTCTACCTGACGAACTGGTGATCCAAGAGAAGAAGAGACATGTCACGCGGGGGAAACCTTGGAAACCGGCTAGGGTTAGGGTTGCGAAGAACTTTGATGAACCGGCGGCCCTGGATTATTTGAAATCAGTGATTTGCAATCGATCTAGGTCACAAGCGAGGCAAATTGAAAGCTAGGGTTTGCCTTACCAACGAGGAGGTAGGGCTAGGGCACGGCAGCTCAGCGTGGTGGAGCTACTCACTGGCTAGCAGCGCTGGGCGAATGGGCTCAGCTATGGTGGTGCTTGGTCACAGGAGGCGTGCGGCTGCGGTGGCGCGAGGGGCTTGGCACGGGCAGTCACAGACAGTGATGAGCACGGGCGGCTGGAGATGAACGGCGGCAAGAGCACAGGATGCATGGGCACGGCGAGCTACGGCGGCGTCGGCGGCTAGGGCACGGGTTAGGCCAGTGGTAGAATAGGCCAGCAAGGTACGGCCGATTAGATTAAATAGGTCCCCCAACGTGACAAGAAAGGAAACGGAAAAGGAGTCCTAATGCCGCACGAGATCCACTGATCGGACGCTCCGGTGGTAGCGACCAGACGCTACCACCCAGCGTCCGATCGATTCTAGAGAGGTCTAATTCCACTGGAATCACGACCGGACACGTCCGGTGGTCCATGACCAGACGCAGGCAGGGTCCAGTCAGCTTAGCCTGATTCTCCTTCAAACGACCGGACGCTGGATCCCTTCCTGACCGGACGCACAAACACAGCGTCCGGTCACTCCTTCAGCAGCAGTTCACCTCCTGTGAACTGACCGGACACTGGATAGCAGTGTCCGGTGCAGCGTTCGGTGGTCCTTTTCTAGCAATTCTTCAAAGTTCCTTCGCGCTGCCTGTTCCCAATCAAGTCCCAACTTGAATAAGATCCAAATAAACACCAATTGGGACTGATATGAGTGACCTCTCTCAAACCCTCATATTTTTCAAAATATTTTGCCTTAGGCTATAATTCTTTTTAAGAAAATAGGCAATAAGAGGGCAAATGGAACAAAACGACAAAAACAACATCCAAGCATATGCATTACTTTGTAAGTAAATCTAGTTGCTTGTCAAGTTTGATCCAAGGTTAAGCTTCTTCACACACTTTTCGGCGGTTATCTTAACCATGTTAGACAAGCCCTATATGCATTGCCAAAAATTACACATGTTGTATATTACAATGAATGCAAGGGACAACACAAGCTCAATTTTTAGTGAAGTTACTAAAATCAAGTACATTGAGCTCATTCCGCAATCTATAAAATGTAGCCTCATCTAGTGGTTTAGTGAAGATATCCGCTAATTGATCTTCGGTTCTTACACCTTCTAGTGATATATCATTTTTAGCAACATGATCTCTTAGAAAGTGATGGCGGATATCTATGTGCTTGGTGCGAGAGTGTTGAACCAGATTATTTGCAAGTTTTACCACACTTTCATTGTCGCACAAAAGAGGTACTTTTTCTAGAACTACACCATAGTCTAGCAAAGTTTGTTTCATGTATAAAATTTGTGCACAACAAGCACCCGCGACAATGTATTTCGCTTCGGTGGTGGACAAAGCCACACTATTTGTTTCTTGGAGGACCAAGACACAAGTGATCTACCAAGCAAATTGCACCCTCCGGATGTGCTCTTTCTATCCACTTTGCATCCGGCATAATCCGAATTGGAATAGCCAACTAATTCAAATATAGCTCCTTTGGGATACCAAAGGCCAATGCTTGGTGTGTGCTTAAGATACCTAAGGATTCTTTTTATGGCAATTAAATGTGTTTCCTTAGGACTAGCTTGAAATCTAGCACACATACACACACTAAACATGATGTCGGGCCTAGATGCGGTCAAATATAACAAGCTACCAATCATAGAATGGTAGAGAGTTTGATCAACCGGGTTACCTCCCTCATCTAGGTTGAGATGTCCATTGGTAGGCATTGGTGTCTTGATTGGCTTACATTCATCCATCTTGAATCTCTTGAGAAGATCTTTTGTGTATTTCTCTTGAGAGATGAAGATGCCTTCTTTCATTTGCTTGATTTGAAAACCAAGAAAGAATGTAAGTTCACCAATCATGGACATCTCGAACTCCTTCGACATCAAATCACCAAATTCTTTGCATGAGACTTCATTTGATGATCCAAAGATGATATCATCAACATATACTTGACAAATGAAGATATGCCCATCGAGCTTCTTGGTGAATAGTGTGATGTCGACCTTCCCTAATGGTGAAGCCCTTCTCAATGAGGAAGTCCCAAAGGCGCTCATACCAAGCTCTTGGGGCTTGCTTAAGCCCATATAGTGCCTTGGACAACCTATAAACATAATTAGGATATCTAGGGTCTTCAAACCTGGGAGGTTGATCAACATAGACTAGTTCATTAATAAAGCCATTTAAAAATGCACTTTTCACATCCATTTGATATAGTTTCATTTCATGATGTGATGCATATGCAAGAAGGATATGGATGGCTTCTAATCTTGCAACCGATGCAAAGGTCTCTCCAAAATCCAAACCTTCAACTTGAGAGAACCCCTTTGCAACTAGTCTTGCCTTGTTCCTCACAACAACACCTTGATCATCTTGCTTGTTGTGGAACACCCACTTTGTTCCAATGACTCTTGCACCTTTTGGTCACCCTTCAAGAGTCCAAACTTCATTGCGAGTGAAGTTGTTCAACTCTTCATGTATGGCATTGATCCAATCCAGATCTTTAAGAGCTTCTTCTACCTTAGTAGGCTCATAGCAAGAGACAAAAGAGTGATGAGCAATAAATGAAGCAAGTTTTTGAGATCGAGTCATTACACCCTTTGATGGACTCCCTATGATGAGATCTTGTGGATGATCTTGTAGAGAGGTGTATTTCTTCTATTGACCACTTGAGGAGGTGGTTGTGGAGCATCAACATCTTGTGCTTATACCACCATTTGCTCATGGGAGATATGAGTATCTTCATTTTCTACTCTCCCATCTTTTTCACCATCTTGTGTCACACTTGATGAAGAAGGTTGATCAATGACTTGTACATCATCTTCATCATCTTTTGGCTTGATGTTTCCCACCAGAATATTCTTCATAGCCTCCCTCAATGGTTCATCACCTACATCATCAAGATTCTCATGTGCTCCTTGGGAGCTGTTAGATTCATCAAATTCCACATCATATGTTTCTTCAACCAAGTCAGTGGCATGATTAAATACTCTATATGCTTTGGACTTTGATGAGTAACCAACAAGAAAACCAATATCACAACAGTCTTTGGAACTTCCCTAGGTGTTGCCGCTTCTTGTAGATGTAGCATTTGCAACCAAACACCCTAAAGAAGGAGACGTCCGACTTCTTCCCATTGAGCAACTCATAAGGTGTCTTACCAAGGAACTTTTGAAGGAATAGACGGTTGGATGCATAGCATGCGGTGTTGATTGCTTCCATCCCATAGAGCTTCAGGGAGTGTTGTACTCATCTAGCATTGTCCTTGCAAGAGTAATCAAAGTCTGGTTCTTCCTCTCAACTACACCATTTTGTTGAGGAGTATAAGTTGCGGAGACTTCATGCTTGATCCCAACTTCATCACAACAAGCTTCAATGTTTGTGTTGTCAAATTCTTTTCCATTGTCACTTCTTATCTTCTTGAGCTTCACTTCAAATTCATTTTGAGCTCTCTTGGCAAACTTCTTGAAGCAAGATGCAACTTCAGGATTTGTCATGAAGGAAGAATACCCATGTATACCTTGAATAGTCATCAACAATCACAAGACAATAGAGATTCCCTCCCAAACTCTTGTATGTTGTTGCTCCAAATAAATCCATGTGTTCTAGCACTCTTGTGGTTGACATGAAAGCTTTGGTTGGATGAGTATTTGCAACTTGCTTGCCGGCTTGACATGCACTACAAAGCTTGTCCTTTTCAAACTTCACATCCTTCAACCCTCTCACCAAATCATTCTTCATAAGCTTCTTGAGTGAACTCATACCAACATGAGCAAGTCTTCTATGCCATAGCCACCCAAGTGTTGTTTTGGTGAATAGACAAGTCTTCAAATTTGCATCTTCAGAGGTGAAGTCCACTAGATATAAGTTGTTGTATCTAAATCCATTGAATATCACTTGATTGTCATCTACCTCGGATACAACAACCTCCTTCTCAGTGAACAAGCATTGGAAGCCAAGATCACACAATTGTCCAACGGATAGCAAGTTGAAGCTCAATAAAGCAACATAGAGCACATTTGAGATGGAATGATCATTTGATATTTCCACTTTGCCCAATCCTTTAACCTTGCGCTTTGAGTTATCTCCAAATGTTATTTTCTCTTGTCCATCTACCTCTTCATCTAGTGAGGTGAACATACGAGGATCACCGGTCATATGTTGAGTGCAACCACTATCAATAACCCAATGACTTCCACCGGTCTTGTAGTTCACCTACACATAAGAGATTCAAGCTTTAGGAATCCAAACTTGTTGAGGGCCCTTCACCTTCTCAACAAGTGACTTAGCCACCCAAATCTTTTTAGGCCTGTTCTTGTTAGGGGGTCCTAAGAACATGACTTTCATCTTTCCACTAGAGTCCTTTCTAAGCATGTAGTGAGCATTGAAGGCAAAGGGTCTAGCATGCTTGGGCAAGGGTTGTGGTGGTGGAGTTTGACACTCATGAGCAAAGTGGCCTTCTTGTCCACACTCAAAACATCTCTTTGGCTTTGGCTTTGGCTTTGGCTTTGATTGTTGTTGTTGAACTTGAGCCTTCTTCTTCTCTACACTTGCCACATATCCTAATGCCACTTCTATCCATTTTCATGATGGTGTTCATGAGTATCTCACTTTGGACGTGCTTGCCTCTAGCAAACTTGCTCAACCCAATCTTGAGATGCTCTTTCTCCAACTTGAGCTTCTTATTTTCTTCCTTTAGAGCATCATCTTTCTTCTCCTCCTTGAGCTTCTTGTTTTCTTCTTTGAGCTTCTCATTCTCAAGAATCAACTCTTTGTCATGATCAAGAGTTTCTAGCACAATGGTGTTGTGGCTTTTCATTTCTTCAAGATCTTTCATGAGCTTCTCATTTGTGTTCTTGAGCTTGACATATTCATCATAGTCATTGCACTCAACCACTTGCTTGCCTTTGCCACTAGATCCTTGCTCAATGCTCTCATCAATCAAATCATCACATGATGTAGCTATATCAATCTTAACAACATGGTTAGTAGCATCATGTGGCTCATTTGGTAAAAATTCTTGAGCAATAACAAGAGTATCATGATTGATCTTAAGGGTTGTATATTCATCTTTTAGCTTGTTGTGGCTAGTGATGAGCTCATTGTGCACCCACTCAAGTTTATCATGTTTATCTTTAAGCTCTTTCTTAGAAGATTTGAACTCCTTGAGTTTGGATGATATAGCATCATTAGTTTCTCTAAGCTCATCATTAGCCTTTTCTAATGTGTCACACTTTGCTAAGAGTGAATCATTTTTAGCATCAAGCTTTTCATTTGTAGCTCTACTCTTTCTAATGATCTTAGTGTATTTTCTTAGTATTTTGACAAGATAATCATATGAAGGTGAATCATCATCATCGCTATCGCTATCATCACTAGCTTGCTCATCATCACTACTATCACCATCATTTGATACCTTGCGTTCACCCTTGGCCATAAGGCATAGGTGTGTAGAGGATGAAGGTGATGGTGGCGGTGAAGATGAAAGATCAATAGCAATGGCGGCCACCTTCTCATTGTCACTATCATCATCGGATGATCCACTTGATGAATCAATGTTCGTGAGCCAATCACCGATGATGTAGGCCTTTCCACTCTTCTTCTTCTTGTGGAAGTCTCTCTTTTTGCCATCTCTTTTCTTGTATGGCTTGTTCTCCTTCTCATCTTCATCTTCATTGCTTGAGTCATCTTTCTTGCCCTTGTTCTTGTTCTTGAACTTGTCTTTCTTGGGCTTTGTGCATTGATGAGCGAGATGGCCAAGTTTGCCACAATTATAGCAATCCATCTCGGAGATAGGCTTTCTTCTTGAGCTTGTGAAGAACTTCTTCTTGCCATCGAACTTGATGCCACTCTTGTTGAGCTTCTTTAGCATCTTGGTGGTCTTCTTCACCATGAGAGCAAGACTTTCATCATCAACTTCATCTTCACTTGAGCTTTCATACTCAAGTCTTGCCTTGCCCTTCTCTTGGCTAGCTTTGAATGCTAAGTCTTTGTCTTTCTTCTTGTTAGAGGATGAGCCATCTTGTGGCGTGATGTGCATGTACATCTCATGAGCATTGATCTTTCCCAAGATTTGTGTCGGTGTGGTGGTGGAAAGATCACCTTGGTGTAGCACGGTCACAATATGCCCATATTTGTCAATGGGGAGGACACTCAAGATCTTTCTCACAACATCGGATGGTGACATTTGAGTAAGTCCAAGCCCATTGACTTCCTCTACAAGAACATTCAACCGTGAATACATCTCATTAGCACATTCTTTGGGAAGCACCTCAAATGAATTTAGCTTTTTAATCACAAGATGATAGCATTCCTCACACTCACTCTTGGTTCCCTCAAGGAGCGCACAAATGTCCGACCATAGTGCATGGGCATCTTTGTGGTTCCTTACGCGATTGAACACATCTTTGCAAAGGCCTCTAAAGATGGTGTTGTGAGCCTTTGCATTCCATTTTTCATAATTAACCTCATCGCCTTGTAGGTTAGTAGCATCCTGAGGTTTTGGGAAGCCTTGTGAGGCGGCTCTAAGAATACCAATGTCTAGAGCTTCTAAGTACGCCTCCATGCAGATTTTCCAATATGGAAAGTCATCTCCCTCAAAGATAGGAGGAGGTCCATCCCCATGAGACATCTTGCTCTAAGCAGTTAAGCTTAAAAACGTGAGCACGAGGCTCCGATACCAATTAAAAGGATCAAGATGCCCAAGAGGGGGGGTGAATTGGGCTAATTCTAAATTTTCTTGCAATAATCAAATCCTACGGTTAGCCCAATTAACCCCTTGTGCCTAGAAAAGTGTTTCTATTCCTCTAATGCACAAAGGACTTGCAACCTATATTCCAAACTTACTCTAGCATGGCAATTCTATGAATGTTAAAAACAAGTATTGAATTGCTCAAAGTAAATGCTCAAAGTAAGTGCTCAAAGTAAATGGAGAGAGAGGAACGTGGCGATGTTTTGCCGAGGTATCGAAGAGTTGCCACTCCCCACTAGTCCTTGTTGGAGCACCCGCGCAAGGGTGTAGCTCCCCCTTGATCCATGCAAGGATCAAGTGCTCTCTACGGGTTGATTCTTTGACACTCCGTCATGGTGAATCACCCAAAGCCGCTCACAACTTGAGTTGGGTCACCCACAAGCTCCGCTGGGTGATCACCAAGCTCCCAATCACCACCAAGCCATCTAGGTGATGGCGATCACCAAGAGTAACAAGCATGAACCCTCACTTGACCACGCGAAGCCTAATGAGAAGATGGATGCACACTTGGCTACTCTTGATTCACTAATCAGGCTACTCTCTTGGATTCTCAAATCTCAATCACCTCACTAGGACCTTGCTCTTCTTGGCACTCACAAATGTGTTTCTCAATTGTTGGAATGAGCAAAAGTGACTCCACACATGAGTGGAGCTTCTATTTATAAGGCAGCCTGAAAACGAACCATTATGAGCTTCTATGGGGTGACCGGATGCTTCGGTCATGTTGACCGGACGCTCCAGTCAGTTCAACCCACATTCCAGTGATAATGTGTTGACCAGACACTAGTAGGGTCCGGTCACCACTAACCGGCCACGTTCGGTCGCATTAAACCCTTACTAGAACCTTACTGTACTCGACCAGACGCTGAACCCCTAGGGTTCGGTCAGTACTGACCGGATGCATCCGGTCGTGGATTCCCTTCTCTAGAACCTTACTAGAGTCGACCGGACGCAGCCTCTGAGTGTCCGGTCACTTGACCTTTCCAGCATCTGGTCGCACCGAACACAGTCTTTTGATCAAATGAATTGACCGGACCCTACGGCTAGCGTCCGGTCGCACCAGAGCCAGCGTTCGGTCAGCATTTGACCCTCCATTCACTTCCAACTCTCGAACATATGTGAATGAAGTTTGCTCCAATGGATCATAGGGCTGTTATGGAGCTACCTAGTGCTAGTTTTAACAAGTGTGCACCACACTTAACTCACTAGTCTCACCTAGGTCAAGCTACCCGTCCATACCCCTCTTAATAGTACGGCCAAAGGAAAAACAAAGTCCTAAACTACTCTAAGTGTCTCTCCAACTCCAATCAACACTTAGAACTAGTCATCCTTAACCTTGTCATCCATCCTTTGAAAACCAAAATGATTTCTATCGTAGGGGCATGACAACCTTGATTGCCCAATTCTTGTATTGTCATTAATCACCGAAACCCAACTAGGGGCCTAGATGCTTTTAGTGACTTGACTTGTATCCGGTAGGTCAAGAAGGGGGATTTGGAGATTCTTGAAAGAATGTTTTGGCTTCTTCCTATTACACTTCAACATAGAAGAAGATTGTTAAAAGGTGCTGGAAGGAGGATATATTTTTCTAATTGTTTCAATTGCTCAACCTCGGAATGGCCAATGTTTAATGATTTCATGTAATTCTTCCGCTAACAGGTTTTTAATCATTTTGTATCTTTGGCAAGCCTCACATCCTCGGGCATATTTATTGCAATCTTTTTCCATGTTTGGCCAATAAAACCCATATCTGTGTATCAGCCATCTCATTCTTCTGCCCGCTTGATGTGCTCCAATGATTCTTTCATGGACCTCAGCCATTACTAATAAAGCGCCCCTTTACCTTCTCTTTCTATTCTATAAAAAGGTGAACATCTTATCTAGGCTTGATCACCTTTCTATGAAGGTGAGCAGCCCAGCCCCCTTGTGGAAATTTTTATATTAAGGAAGCCATATTTCACAATAGCAGCTCTGAGAAGTTGGGCTTAGGATGCGCCTCCTGTGATCGTTTCAGTGACTCAATTGGCTGGCTTCCCTCAGCTCAGACTGGTGTCGCCACCTCTCCTAGGACCGGAATGATTATCCCTGCCCAATGGGTCTACATTCATCCCTAAATTTTCGTTGGGTACTCTTCACTTCCCCGCCATTCTTGAAACCGTCACCTATAATCCATGCAAGTGTGTCTGCACCCCCTAGAGTGGACAAGAAAGAAAGGATTTTTTCTCGGAGCAAACCCCCTGGTTCTAAACCTAGGAGTTCACTTTCTCGTATGAGCATTCGGTACATATATAAGTTAGTGGAAGAGTAAAAGGGTCACCACTACTGAGGATCTCCCCCCTTATCATAGAAGGGTTGTCTGAGGGTTTGCCATGGTTCATTGCTATGCTTACACACAAGGCTACCCTTCTCCAAAAGCTCCATGGGACCACCTATCACTAGTCTTTGGTTAGAGAGGTTTATTGCACAAAAAGGCTAGGACGCAGGCTCCTATAGAGGAAAGCCCAATGAATGCCAGATGCAAAGCCTCACACCTCATTAAGATCATATTGGCATACTCTCCCAAAAAAAGAGCAAACCCCATTGAAGACGGGAGTGAGGTACAACAAGGCCATTTCCGTCCACCTTCTCACGAAGTCATACATGGACGTTACCGCTCATACAGCTACCAGCCAGCAAGCAGTTAGCTTTCCTCTAGAAGTCATGGAAGTGTGGATAAATCGACATCAAACTCTAGTCGACAGAAGGTTTTTCTTTTTTTCCTGCTCGCAGTAGTACTCCCAATATTCCAATACTACAGCGTTAGCAGCGTTTTGTCTCGATGAAAAATCTTCTGGTGACCATGAGGATTTCTTCTCTATCCTTTGGACTTGAATGATCTAATTTCGAATCTTGTTGGAGATTCTTTATCTGGCTTTGACATATGGGGCCCTTTCCCCACTGTTTGAGAAAAGTTTTGCATCTTTCCTTTACATCCAAATAGAATGGGCCACTAGTCCCAGATCTGTACACCACACCTGGAACTCATTCTACTTGTGGTTATGGGGTTGGCACCTTCTGAGCTGCTTGAGTAGCACCCACAAGGGTGTGGGAAGGAATAAGACTACATAAGAAAATGCTCTCTTTTTACTTTATTGACTGGTGTCCCATGGATCTCTCTCTTTAGGCACTTCATTTAGTTCATTTATAGTGAGAAAGCTCATGCGAGTCAATTAAGTAAGTTCGAAGTTTTGAAAAACACTGGAACTTGATCCAATCTCTAACCATTTGTGGCTTGTTAGAGCACCTAAGTAACGATGTGAATAATCGCTTGCCTAATTCAGTAGGGTTTTCATTTGATTTCTATATGATAATATGCAGTAGCCATCCATCCTGGAAAGGAACAACCATAAGTGATTAGAGAGATGCTCCTTTTTTTGCAAAGGGTTTAGTTCTTCCTCTTTCGCGTAGGATAGCCACGGACTCTTCTGAAACATTCAGATATAGGAAAAGCCAGAGCCAAAGCCAACGCGTCAAAGTCAAGTTAGGTTCAACAATCGGCGTAACAGGTTCAAATACTCTAAGCTAGGTATATAGAAGGTATATTCGATTCAACAATCTGAGTTTCCTTCTTCAGAAAAGATATCTCGGTAACAGAATCCCCATGAATAGGATCAAACCTTATTCCATGCTATTTCCATAAGATTCCTCTTTCTTATTCTTAAGCAAGCCCCCGAGAGGGCTTAGTTGATCATGATTTTTGTTTTCTCTTTTTTTCCTTTTATTTGTTTCAAAAAAGATATCGTCCGATTCTCCTTCTATTGATTCTTTTTCGATCGAGATGTATGGATCCATGTGTCTACATACCTAGATTATGTTCACGGATTAACGAAAATGTGCAAGAGCTCTATTTGCCTCTACCATTCTATGAGTCGCTTCCTTTTTGTGTATGGCACCCCACTCCCTTTGGCAGCATCTACTAATTCGAAACATAATTTGAAAGCCATATTTCGACCCGGACGCTTTTGGGATGCTTCTAATAACAAACGAATGGCAAGTGCTCTTCCTTGTTTAGATCCTATTTCAATCGGAACTTTCCATGTTGATCCTTTTTTATTATGTCTTGTTTTTACTCCTATATTGGGAGTTACTCTACGTATTGCTTGACATAAAACCAATAGTGGATTTGTTTCTATCTTTTGTTGAATCTTTTTCATGGCTCAATAGAGAATTTCATAAGCCAATGATTTTTTTCCATCTTTCATAATACGGTTAACCAGCATGTTAACTAATCGATTACAAAAAATTGGATCAGATTTTGTGGTTCTTTTTCTGTAGTACCTCGATGTGACATGAGCGTGAAAGAGGTTCAAGAATCCATTTTCTTTTTATAAGGGCTAAAAATGAATCACTTATTTTTTTGGCTTTTTGGCCCCATATTGTAGGGTGGATCTCAAAAGATAGGAAAGATCTCCCTCGAAGCCATACATACGACTTTCATCGAATATGACTTTCCACATAATTCTATAGGGATCTATGAGATCGAGTATGGAATTCTGTTTACTCGCTTTAAATTGAGTATCTGTTTCCCTCCTTTTCCCGCTAGGACCCAAAATCCTGTATTTTCCATATCCATACAATCGAGTCCTTAGGTTTTCAAAATAGTGTAATGGAAAAAGAAGGGCTTTGAATCATTGCTATTTGACTTGGACCTATTCTGAAAAAGTTGAGGTATTTTGAATTGTTTGTTGACACAGACAAAGTAAGGGAAAACCTCTAAAAGAATTTCCATATTGACCTTGGACATATAAGAGTTCCAAATTGAATCACTTTAGAAAGATCTTTTGTCTCATGGTAGCCTGCTCCAGTCCCCTTACAAAACTTTCGTTATTGGGTTAGCCATACACTTCACATGTTTCTAGCGATTCACATGGCATCATCAAATGATACAAGTCTTAGATAAGAATCTACAAGGCACTAGAATGCCCTTGTTGATGATTCATTACTACGACAGCATCTAGGGTTCCTCAAATTATGCAATATCTCATCAGGTAAATCCTTAACCCTTCCTCCTCTTACTAATACTACATAATGTTCTCATAAATTATGGCTAGTACCAGGTATATAAGAAGTGATTTCAAATCCAGAGGTTAATCATACTCTGGTAACTTTATGTAAGGTAGAGTTGGGTTTTTTGGGGTTGATAGTGGAAAAGTCGATAGATAAGTCATCCTTATTGTCCCTCTATAGAACCGTACATGAGATTTTCACCTCATATGGCTCCTTGTTTAATTCTTTCAAAGGGATCCTTTTCCTCATTCAAGAGTCTCCGCCCTTCTTCCACTCCATCCCAAAGACTAACTAAGACCAATTGAGTCATGTTTTCATGTTCTAATTCAACACTTTCCATTTATGATTAAAGGAGAAGATTGTTCTTTTACCAAACATATGTAGATCAAATCATGTCTTATAATAAGAAGAAATCTTTCTCGGTATCAATCCCCTTGCCCCTCATTCTTTGAGAATCAGAAGGATCCTTTTCGAGTTTCCATTTCTTCATTTTGAATCTGGGCTCATCTATCTTCGACTTATTTTTTTGGCTTTATTCTTTATTTATTTCATTTTGATTTTTCCCTCTTCCTCTATCCCTATCTTCTAGGTATAGCGTTTGCATCAATAGAGAACTTTTTCCTCTATATGAATCGATATTATTCCATTCCAATTTCTTCCCGAAACTTCCCAAGAAAAATCCCGAATTGGATCCAAAATTGACAGGTTAATGTAAGCTTATCCATGCGATTAAGCACTCTTCAAATAGGAATCCATTTTCTAACTGGCTTTCATGCTTTGGTGAGTCGTTCGAGATCCTTTTGATGACCTATGTTGTGTTGAAGGGATATCTATATGATCCGATCGATTGCATAAGACCCGCGGTAGCAATAGAACGGGGAAAGTATACAGAAAAGACAGTTCTTTTCAATTTCAATTATCTATATATTATTTTGTTTCTATTTCTATATATCTATATATTAGTATTAATATCTATATATTAGTATTAGTTATCTATATATTAGTATTAGTTAGTAGTACTATTCTATTAGTTAGCGATCCTGGCTCTGTGAGTTCTTTCTTCTGTGATGAACTATCGGCACCAGTCCTACATTTTTTCTCTATGGACCGAGGAGAAAGGGGGCTCAGCAGGAAGAGGATTGTACCATGAGAGAAGCATAGAGTTCAACTCGCTTCAAATTGGAACATGGATTCTGGCAATGCAACGGAGTTAGGTCCTCATATCGATCCGAATGAATCAGTCTTTCTACAGAGGTCAATCTTTGCCTATTAGGCAAGAGGATAGCAAGTTCTAAATTCTATCTTGGTAGGACATGGATTTCTATTACTATGAAATTCATAAATTAGTTAATGGGAGGGCTACCATTATCCTTTTCTTGTATGTGTTCCTAAGAGAAGGAATTTGTCCATTTCATGTTTTGAGGTCTCAAAAAAGGGCGTGGAAACAGATAGAAACTCTTGAATTGAAATTGAAAAGAAATGTAGCCCTAGTTCCTTCAGAAATGGTAAGATCTTTGGTGCAAGAAGAAGGGGCGATCCATATCATCTTGACTTGGTTCTGCTTCCCCTCTTTGTTTAAGAATATCAAGTCGGGTTCTTCTCCTACCAGTATCAAATATAACATGTTGAACAAGATTTTCTTCATGGAAACCCACTCGATTTAGATCGGGAAAATCCTACAGATTTTATGAAACCATGTGCTATGGCTTGAATCCATAGTCAATCCTATTTTCAATAGGACCAGTTGATAATTGAGTCTAATTTTTAACATTATTTGTCTGTTCATAATAGTGCGGAAAGAAAGACTGGAGGAAGAGTGGCCTGGCCTTGTGTTTCTCGCCCCTTTGCCTTAGGATTCATTAATTCTCTTTCTTGATGGGACAGGGAAGGGATATAACTCTACGGTAGAGTGTCAGCTTGACATGGTGGAAGTCATTAGTTTAAGCCTGATTATCCCTAAACTTAATGTGAGTTTTTCTATTTTGACTTACTCCCCCACCATGATCGAACGGGAATGGATGAGAGGCTTGTGGGGTTGACGTGATAGGGTAGGGTTGGCTATACTGCTGGTGGTGAACTCTAGGCTAATAATCTGAAGTGCATGGATACAAGTTATCCTTGGAAGGAAAGACAATTCTGAATCTGCTTTGTCTACGAATAAGGAAGCTATAAGTAATGCAACTAGGAATCTCATGGAGAGTTCGATCCCACCTCTCTCGAACTGAGCTATTTTGAGCATTTCATAAATAGAGCTCGAACAATTCCTTCATGCATTAAGGCAACTCAAAGTAAGAATAGGTACGCTATGACTACTACCAATCGACAGCAGAGGCATATAACCTTAGCTTCGTCATTATATGATTTCTTTTATAAAAGAAATGTCATGCAAAAATAGATAAGATGAAAGGCACCTCTGATAAAGTACTAGACTATACTAGAGTATGAATCCAGTTTCAATGATAGGGCCTCTATAGTAAGAGTTTAAATAATATTGTTATGTCTTTAGGTATATCCGGTGGACCATTGCGAGAAGCAAGGGTAGAATCCTCACCCGGTGGCAGAGGTGACTAGGAATCAATCAGAAAGTAGCTATCAGCTATGACGAAACCAAGGATTTCATCACATGCCAGCAGATGTAGTCACCATCATAGGTGCTCAAGATATTGTGTTCGGAGAGGTGGATAGATAGGATGTAGTCTTGCTCGATCAGGACCCTTGTTGTAACACCCTAAAAATTTGCATTGTTTTAAATAGAAGAATTGGATTTAATTGGGTATTTTTGTGAGCATGCAAATCTAGAAAATAATAACTTTTGTCAAAATAAAATCAACTATAAGGATTACATACATGATTGTGCATTCATGTTGTTGCATATTATTTTTGAATGGTGTGGTTTGAAATCAAACTTCAATTTGATTTGAAGTTGCATTTCAAAATGTGGTTTGGAAATTAGAAAAGAAAAAGGAAAATGATTTCTTCCTCTCCCCCTCTTCCCTTTTGGCCTGCTGGCCTAGCGTTAGCCCACTCTTTCGCCACTGTAGGCCCGCTTCTGCTGTAGCCCAGCTCAGCTGGCTTACCCGCGTGGCTCGCTTACTCGCGTGGCCTCCTATTTCAAATAGCAGCCCATTTAGCGGCCCAGCAGCCAGTAGCCCAGCGTAGCTGCAGGCACCGCGCCTCTTCTCTCCTTCCTCCCATTGACAGCTAGGCCCCACTTGCCAGCTACGCCTTCTTCCTACCATGTGTGTCCAGGATGGATTCCACTGCCATCGCCTAACTTCGCTATGGCCACGCCCCTTCGTGCCTTATGCCCCAAGCCACCCCCCGCCTCATAAATACCTAGCCCCATGCCTATCGCCTCCATCCCAAGCTTCAGAGCTATAGCTGCCCTCACTGAGCCACTACAGACCTAGCGCTGCCACCGACACTGTCCGCCTCACCATGCGCCATGTCGCCTCCGTCCGCCCTGCACCGAGGTAAACCACCTAGCCAAGCTCGTTGTCATCTCCTTGTTCTTCTGGTGCTCTCGGTTTGGTTAACCGTGACCCATAGGTTGTTTTCCGCATGCACAGCCCACCTCTGGCCATGGCATCGCCATGCTCGGTCCTATTCCGGTCGATCGGCCTCTCTAGTCCCCTCCCATCCATCTGATCTTAGATGAACGATCTAGATTAGATTTGATCCATACCCCTTCCTAACCGGTCCATGGTGGACCCGTGAATTCCGCCTACCAAGCCATGCTAGTCAGTTCACCGTGAACCCACCTATGCTAATATGCCACATGGCTCCATGTTGACAATGACCCAATCAGCGCCGACCGCTGCCATACCTTTAGCACAAAGGCCCCTATGTTTCCCTGAAATAAACCCGTGGTCCAGTAGTATTCAAAAGTATTTCAATAAATGCCCTAGATCATGTGTTTTGACCCCTACACTTTTCCAAAAATGACACTCGGTCCAGAGATTGTTTTTAAATTGATTTTTAATTATTTTAAATCCGAAAATAGTTCAAAATATTCACAGTTTTTCCACTCAAACTCTTTTGTTCATAGTTTCTACGTTTTAACTCTATTTTAGCCCATTCAAGTTGCGTTAGGTTCGTAATGACGTAATCTATGTATTAGTGGTATTGTTTAACATGTTTGAAGCTTTTGAATAAAATAGTAATTTGATTAATCTATATTAGTTTTTCAATTAAAAGCAATTAGGGATTTTCACCGTAGTCTTTTGTAAATAAAATAAGATTAATCTTATGCTAATTTTCTAATACAAATATAATTTGATTTAATTTAATTTAGATATTTCTCTGAAGTATCTTATACATGTTTTATATAGCTAAAATAAATGAAGCATATAGTTCCTTTTTAAAGTAGATTTATCGGTAGATGTACCTTTTTCACCGTAGCTCCGATTAGAGTGCTTTTCACGTCTGTGTGTTTGTAGCGAGACATAGATTTGTTTTACAAACTTTTCATCTTGATTTTATATTTGGTGTACTGTTCTAATTTAGATCTATTGTTTGCTTCATGAATGATTGCATGGATGCTTGTGTGGTGCTTTATGATCATGTCCAGTCGGTGAGTTTTATGTGTTGATCAAGGAGTTCTATTGAAGGTTTGGAATAGAAGAAGGATCTAAGTTTAAGGCAAGTATAGCATGGGATCATCCTTGTTGTCCTATTCACCTCAATATCACTTTAATCATATGCATGTGTCTACCTTGACTTCCACTAAGGATTTCCTAGTACTTTGTACCTTGTGCCTTGATACCTATGAGGTATTGCATTGGGTAGTATGATGCTAGTGCTCAACAAAAGCCATGATCTTGTAACTTGATTAATGAAATATGCAATAAACACTAAAAGATGCTTTTTAGCAACATGGAACAAGGGGGCTAGAGCATTGGGCTATTTTATGGTGATCTAGATTCCTCTCCTTAAGGACTTATCTGTAAGCGAACATCCGGGACTTACAGTACAACCATGAGGACTACATGGCTCTGATCTTAGTCTAGTACCTTGCTCATTCTAGTTTCTAGCAGTTTATCGAAAGGACAAGAGGGGCATACTAGGCTGGGTATGGGCCTCATCCCCAGGGTGTGTACTATGTTGCATGTATAAGTGCCACTTCTGGAGATGACTCCATAACACTTGGGAGATGGAATCCTTAGCGACTGCTCCTTATTAGAACGACTAGGGAAAAGCTTCATAGTGTACCCTACCTTCTCACCTTGGAAGTGTTTTGGGAGTTATAAACCTAGGCATATGGGTAACATGACCCATGGTGAAAGTGTACAACCTCTATAGAGTGTAAAACTGGTATATCAGTTATGCTCATAGTCACGAGCGGCCATGGAACCCTTATGGAATAGATGATGAACACTAATGATATGGATGCTGAAGATGCTCACTAATGGTTAATTGTTTATGCTATTCATTATTCATGTTTACCTGATCACGTGTTTATGGGCTTGTGATAAACTTGTTGCCACCCAATTGCTAAAAGATGACTCATTAAAAGCTAATCGCAGTTAAACCAGTGTCAGCCTTTTGAGCCTCATGACCCCCATGTTATATTTTGTTGACTACGACATGTACTTATGCTTGCTTTACTTTTTAAACTTTTGGAAAAATCCTGGATGGATACTAGATTGTTAGAGTTTGGAGAAGTTAGACTTGTGATCAACCAGTCAGTTGTCCCTATGGAATTAGAGTCTTCAACCAAAGATCGGAGTTGTCTTTCCGCTCTCTGTTGTCTAAGGTTATATCCTTTATACTAAGTACATTATATATTGAGCATTGTCTTTCAATATTACCCTTATTTGTAGCTATATATGAGATTTGACTTCCTGGGCTCACATATGGTGTAACAGAACCAACCAATTTATAAGAGCACAAGTACAAAAGCAATCACCGGAGTGATCAAATCATCATACTTGAACCCATATAAACCCGGTAGTCAACTGAAACCACGAAGGATTTCAAACCAACTTGTATACAACCAAGATCACAGTAATTCAACATAACAAGCCACATGTTACATTCATTTCACAAGTAGTTCATAAGTACCTCATACATCAGAGTACACATAATTATTACAAAATGAGTTCACAAATAGTGGAAGCCAAGTAGTTTAACACCATCACACACACTTAGTTCAAATACAAGCTAGCACCATAGTCATATCCAGCAAAAGCAGTAAGATAAGATAACATAGATGATCATGCCCATGATCTAGTCTTCATCCCCCGCAGGGTGGAGACAATACTTGTAGTAGCCGTTATAGAGCACGTCATCTGCAACAAGGGGAATAAACCCTGAGTATGAGAAGGTACTCAGCTAGACTTACCCATCGTAAACCAGAAATAAATGACACCAAGGAGTATGCAAGGCTTTATCGGTGGATCTTGCTTGACAACCATTTTGCATAAAAGCTTTAGTGATAAGAGAACATAATTTGATTTATGAGTAAGCAGCAATTTAACAATATTAACCTATCAACTAGATTAGCACCTGTACTAGAGCAAGCAATTGATTAACTCCAAACATTAGTAACCATATCCGGTATAATGTTGTATCATCATCATCGATTTAACCATCAAGTTCAATTAAGTGCATCTATGTTGCCGTTGCTCAGTCAAGTTCTCACTATCCGGGAGAGATGGCGATTCGAATCGATTCCTATCCAGCTGGAGGGTTATTCCTAACACAAACCCAGGCATACCTCGTGAAGGTAGCCTTAGGTCACCTTTGGTACATCTCAGGAATCGCGGCTCCGAGCAGCACCGCACCCTCAGGGAGTCCACTCTGCCAGGTGGTCAATCTCACCATGGACTTATGCCAATAGCTCCCCGCACATCCTTGCTACCGCCAGGGTACGCACTTTCACTTCTCAGTCTTCTGGCCTGAGTTGAGCTACTCGGCTTCGTGGTCAGAACGAGTTATCTGGCCAACTAAGTGATAGGCATGCGTTCAACATGACATGAGGACGTACAGTGAATTGGTCCTTAACTGACACAGACGGGGATAGATCCACACCCAAGACCTCCTTGCCCGGTCACATTTCATTATTAACACATGGTTATTTTCCACGATAGCAATTATAGCCAACCGTGACTAGACATTTTCTTAATATGCAGATGACAGGAAATCACCTGACTCTTACCGGTCTAAGAATGGCTAAGCTTTGATTCGCTCCTGGACCTAAATAGGATTCAGGGTACGTATACTGGCCAAGGAATAGATATATATGCAAGAAGTGTTCGCATCCAATTCCTATCACTTAATGCATCAATAATTAAAGATACTCAAAGTAACCATTTTTAAAACATAGGAGACTTAGAATGCTCTGGGGCTTGCCTTTCAGAAAAGATGAAGGTTGGTGATCGGGGCACTCAAGAACTTCTTCGTTGACTCCTTCTTTGGGGGCCTGCACCTCCTGCTCCTGAGCTTGCTGCGGCTCCTCCGGAAGTACTGGCTCGAATTCCAGAAGCGTAACTCCCTCCGGAACACCTATTGCATGCATATGCATAGTAAGAATCGTGCATGCACAAGAGATGGAAGATGATGATGAAATGTATAGCCATGTATGAATGGACGCATGAAAGACATAATGATGCAAGATTAACATTGATTTTTACCGAGTAGGTGCATATCTCTTTTAGAAAATAAGAACGGCACACTCACCAAGTTCTAATAACCTAAGATAAAGTTGTTCATCTTCGGTAAGAGGTCTAGCACCTGCAACTAACAATTTATCTTAATTAGCCTAGCATCTAAATCATCACATCAACTCATATAAAGCAAACAAGTCAGTCACTGCACTCAACAGTTTTCAGGCTGCAAACCGCAGCTACAAGTTTGATCCATAACTAGAGTTTTACAGATCCAAATACCATGATTTAAGACTTTCTGGAAAGCTTATAAAATTATCTACAACTCTGTTATTGACCACTTTCCCAGCAAACCAATTTATCATGGGGAACTTTATAAAGTTCCCAGAATTGTCCAGAAAGACACAACGCCAGAAATAATTATTAACTTACGTTGTAAACATACAAAAGGACAATACCAACTTTACTAACTCATCATACATGTTGAAAGAACACCAGAAAACATAGTGTCCATTCCTAACTAAATTATTCTCATGCCTTTAATAAATTATTTAGATACTTAGGTTAAATAATAAACACATATCCAAAGTATACCTAAAATTCCACAAAAATTACAGTAGCTTATACATGTCTCCAATAGGCTACTACATAAATTTCACATCAATTGAACAAGTATCTCATCCTACACAAAAATGACAAGGCATAAAGGCTTAAAATGGCATAAATAGGAAACCTTAGTGAAAAGTGTCAAGCAACATATTTCATATTTTTCCTAGCATACTTAAGGTACTAGGATGCTACCCACCAAATTTCAGGGTCATAGAATTCCTAGATAATTTAAGAAAATTCACACAAGTATCAACCAATGGTAAAGGAAAAATCTATAACTCAAAAACCATACATGCAATGACTCTCAAATTTTTACCAGAGCTTCTACTCATCAAGAATAGCTCACCCACAAAATTTCATAATTTTTAGAGCACAGGAACTCAAGATATAATTTAAACAAGTTTGCATGCATTTAAAAACACATTTTAAGTTCCTATTTAATTCATCCAAAATTTCTACAACATGTGCTCATGTCCTATTTTTCTTAAATACTACACTTCATTGTGACTCTACCAAAATTTGCCTCACTCCATTTGGATCTACCACTTAGGAGATACAAAAATCACAAAATTGCATAGAAATCTACATTTAAACTCAAATCTGAAACTCTATGAGCCATTGACAGGCGGGTCCCGCAGGGTCAATGGACCCACCGGCCAGTCGTAGCCGAAGCAGGGGAGGTCGTTGACCGGCCACTGCTCGACAATGGTGAGGATTCCAGCGAAGGGGGTGGCACCAACATGCTCAGCACACTGCCTCGCGCCGATGGAAGTAGAAAACGGGCTCCCTAGCTACAGAGGAGGAGGTCGCCGTCGGCAATGGTGTTTGCAGCGGCGCTGCGCAAGGTACGCCAGCCAACTCCGGCCATGGCGGTCTGACCTAAGCCTAGCGTGAGCATCAAGAGTTCGCAGAGACAACAAGGGGTGGGAGAGAAAGGAGGGAGAGAGCTCCGGTGGTGGTTGGCCATGGCGGGCTCACCTCCGAGGAGGTTGCGACGGCGCGGGAACGCCGAATGCGGCCTCACCTGAGGTTGACTGACTGCGTGGAGGCGACGATGAGCAAGAGGAGGTCACGGCAGAGCTTGGAGCTGGCTGGTGATAGTGTTTGCAGTGGCGCATGAGCGAGGTGACGGTGGAGGCTCGGCCGGCAATGGCGAGCGGCTGTGGCTCGGTGCTGCGCGCGATGAGGGCGAGAGGGAAACAAAAATGAACTTGAGGGCCGGTCGGGCAGACGGACGCGGTTCAAGTAGTGGCTAGCAGTGCCAGGACGGCCACGGCACGTGGCTTGCGTAGCCAGGCAGCCAGCGATGAGTGTCCTCCACGCGGCATTCTTTCTCTATTGCCGGTCGGAACTATAGACACCGATTCAGTTACATAGGTGCCGACTGACAGCAAAACTTGTCGACCATAGATCTCTCAAACCGTGGCGATCCAGGTTAAGTCGCAGTTAATAAAGTTGGGGACCTACATGAGTACTACAAGTTTGCTAATTGGAGCTTGAGCTGGTTTGGCTTGGTTAGTGAGATACAGTGCTCCAAACTAGGGTACATGAAACTGAAATCCAGTAAAACACTTAGAAAAATTTTCAATTGTTGAAACAGCTTTCAATTCTGACTTGTGGGTCCTTTTTGAACATGTTGTGCACATTTTCATGAGTTGGCTCCCAAACAAAGTTTGTTCCTTATAAAATTTGCTACAACTTTGCTTTAGGTTGCTTAGACATGCAAACATTCTAAGTTGTACTTCTTAAACAGTCAAACTTAGGAGCTCTAGTGTTCTACAAAGGTCAAACCATGACTTGGAAGTGTAATTAGGTAAGATGGTCAACATGAACATTGTTGCTAAAGACATTCTAAGTGTAGCTAAGTTGCTTAAGGGAACATTTGACACACATTTGCATAGACCACACATTAGCACACACAATTGCTAGCATAAAACCAAGCAGTTCAAATAGAAACACACATGAAATGATAACATTCATAATGGTATGATACTTATGAATGGGATGATGATGCTCATGCTGATGTGATGCAAGTGTTTTAGTGCAACCACAACACTAGGGTGTTACAGCCCTCCCCCCTTATAAAAATCTCGCCCTGAGATTTGAAAAGCGTACCATTTTGAATAAAAGGTAGGGTATACATCCTTCAAATAATCTTCCTGTTCCCACATTGCATCGCTCTCACTACCCTGGTTACTCCACATAACCTTGTAGAACTTAACCACATGGTTCTGGGTTACTCTTTCTCTCGTGTCGATAACCCGCACTGGTCTTTCTTCATAGGATAGATTTGATTTCAACTTGACATCTTGAAGTGAAACTCTTTCTTCGGGAACACGAAGACATTTCTTCAATTGAGATACATGAAAAACATTGAAGATAGCTCTCATCTCGTAAGGTAACTCTATCTTGTAAGCTACATTCCCACTCTTCTCTATGATCGGATATGGACCTACATACCTAGGTGCAAGCTTTCTCTTTACTCCGAATCGCTGCACACCTTTCATCGGTGATACCTTTAGATAAACATGATCACCCACTCCAAACTCAATGGGCTTCCTTCTTTTATCCGCATAGCTTTTCTACCTAGCTTGAGCAGCTTTCATATGTTTTTGGATAGTACGGACTTGTTGTTCAGCCTCTTTGACAAAATCAATGCTGTAGTATCTCCTTTCTCCAGATTCAACCCAGTTCAAAGGAGTTCTACACTTGCGACCATACAACGCTTCGAACGGGGCCATCTTGATACTTTCTTGATAACTATTATTATAGGAAAATTCAGCCAAGGGTAACCACTTATCCCATGAACCTTTGGATGATATGATGCAAGCTCTTAACATGTCTTCCAATATTTGATTCACCCGCTCTGTCTGTCCGAAGGTTTGCGGATGATAAGCAAAACTTCTAACTAAGTTGGTCCCTATCATCTTATGTAATTGTTCCCAAAAACAAGCAGTGAACTAAGGTCCTCTATCAGATACAATGGTTCTAGGAACACCATGGAGACGTACTATCTGGTTAAAATATAGCTCAGCATAGTCACTTGGTCGATAGTCAACTCTAACTGGTATGAAATGAGCAGACTTTGTTAAACGATCCACTATCACCCATATGGAATTAAAATTCTTTTGGGTAGGGGGAAGTCCAACAATAAAATCCATACTAATCTCTTCCCACTTCCATCCTGGTATAGACAATGGTTGGAGAAGTCCAGCAGGCTTCATGTGAATTGCTTTGACTCTACAACAATTGTCGCACCTTGCAACATAAGCTGCGATTTCTTTCTTCATCTTTGTCCACCAAAAGCAAGATTTCAAATCTTGATACATTTTGCTACTTCCCGGATGGATAGATAACTTGGATGAATGAGCTTCTTCTAAGATTTGGTTTCTAAGCTCTTTGTCCTTTGGTACTACCAGTCTATCCTTAAACCATAGAACACCCTTCTCATCAATACGAAAGTGCTTTGGCTCTTGTTCCTTCATCTTTCTTTTGATGTGGAACACACCCACATCGGTTTTCTAAAGCTCGATGATTTTACTTTCTAGAGAGCAACTAAGGGTAATACTGTGCAACACAGCAGGATGTAACAGATGTGCCAAATGATAATCTGCCTCCAAGAGAGAATTATAGTGAGATTTCCTACTCAAAGCATCAGCAACAACATTTGCTTTACCTAGATGATAATGAACTTCTAAGTTATAATCTTTAATCAACTCTAGCCATCTTCTCTGTCTCATGTTCAATTCTGGTTGAGTGAAGATATACTTGAAACTTTTATGATCGGTATAAATATGGCACACGTTACCGAGCAGGTAATGCCTCTAAATCTTCAAAGCATGCACAACCGCAGCTAACTCAAGATCATGAGTTGGATAATTAGCTTCATGCTTCCTTAGCTGATGTGAGGCATAGGCGATAACTCGGCCTTCCTGCATAAGGACACATCCTAAACCGGTACCTGATGCATCATAAAACACATCAAAAGGTTTCTCGATGTCAGGTTGTGCCAACACAGGAGCTGATGTCAACAAGGTCCTCAAAGTGCAAAAAGCAGTCTCACACTCTAGAGTCCAAACAAACTTTACATCTTTTTGAAGTAGCTTGGTCATGGGCTTGGCTACCTTAGAGAAATCTGGGATGAATCGATGATAATATCTAGCCAAACCAAGGAAACTTCTGATCTCATGTACTGACGTTGGTGCTTTCCAATTCATGACTTCTTGCACCTTAGACGGATCAACCGAAATCCCTTCATCGGACAACACATGACCCAAGAAAGGTACTTTCTTAAGCCAAAACTCACATTTACTGAACTTGGCATAAAGCTTATGCTCTCGTAGCCTGGATAAAACAACTCTCAGATGCTCGGCATGTTCTTCAGCATTTACAGAAAAGATCAAGATGTCATCAATGAAGACAACTACAAATTTGTCTAGTTCTTCCATGAACACAGAATTCATCAGATACAGCGAAACTTGTTGACCATAGATCTCTCAAACCGTGGCGATCCAGGTTAAGTCGCAGTTAACAAAGTTGGGGACCTACGTGAGTACTACAAGTTTGCTAATTGGAGCTCAAGCTGGTTTGGCTTGGTTAGTGAGATACAGTGCTCCAAACTAGGGTACATGAAACTGAAATCCAGTAAAACACTTAGAAAAATTTTCAATTGTTGAAACAGCTTTCAATTCTGACTTGTGGGTCCTTTTTGAACATGTTGTGCACATTTTCATGAGTTGGCTCCCAAACAAAGTTTGTTCCTTATAAAATTTGCTACAACTTTGCTTTAGGTTGCTTAGACATGCAAACATTCTAAGTTGTACTTCTTAAATAGTCAAACTTAGGAGCTCTAGTGTTCTACAAAGGTCAAACCATGACATGGAAATGTAATTAGGTAAGACGGTCAACATGAACATTGTTGCTAAAGACATTCTAAGTGTAGCTAAGTTGCTTAAGGGAACATTTGACACACATTTGCATAGACCACACATTAGCACACACAATTGCTAGCATAAAACCAAGCAGTTCAAATAGAAACACACATGAAATGACAACATTCATAATGGTATGATACTTATGAATGGGATGATGATGCTCATGCTCATGTGATGCAAGTGTTTTAGTGCAACCACAACACTGGGGTGTTACATATGGTGTGTATCTAGTTTTGTTCTTAAAACCGGGTGCTACACTTGCTTTATTGCGAGCCAAAATAGCTACGCAATTCAATTCTACATCTTTTTTAAAAGAAATGTGAAAATGTAGTTATAGATGTGAAAAAAGCCAATATCTCTCTGTCCTTCTTAATTCATTTACAAAGTTCTTTAAAAGAAGAAAATCTATCGACCATTCTCTGTGAAAGATAGGTAAACATTTGACGAGCGAAAAAACACGTGAGAAAGACTAAAAAACCCATTCTCCCTAAATGGTTTACTTATACTGAATGGAAGGTTTATGACATGGGAAGATTTTCTAGAATTTGAGCAAGGGTAAAAGATTCATCACTTGCTGGGCTTTCAAGGGGAATAGGAGGGGTTGGGAATTGACCGTTGAAATCATCCTATGAACTTGAGGTGGGGGCTCAATCTCGTCAGTCTCCTGGATTCTAGTCATGTCTCTACCATATGTTTCTCCCTTTTCTCTAGCTGGCATAATAAGGAGGCAATTAGAGACTACCAACTCGACAATGTTGGCTCGATCATGTTTATATTGGCAGGAGGAAGCATGCTTCTTAAGCTTATTTTCCAAGGCACGGCTGAGAGTTATGCCGAATGGAGTGAAAGTCCTGAGTGTCTTTGGTTTTCTGTCAGATAAGATATTCACTTCACTGTTCTTGCTTGTTCCCCCTAGGGCTATCTTCTTTCCTTTTGGATCTACCTCTTTGACCTATGATCCATGAGTCCCATTGTATATAGCATCTTCAATACGAGTGGTTGCTTCAATCAAAGAGCGTGGTCATCGCTTGGAAATCAAAATAGTCATGGTATTGCCTACTCATGTTATTCATCATTATCCGAACTTGTTCCTTTTGTGGGGAGAGATCAATCACTTGGGCTGCTTTGGCCTTCCAACAGGCCAGGAAATTGGTCACAATCATAACAGACCTGAACTAGAGGTGCTTGAGGTGCAGTAGAAGGAACAAACTTTGATTGATGAGAGATTTTGGATAAGAGTTCAGAAAAGGCGCTAGCCTATTTCATGGTCAGGAAGGGAAAGGAAACGGCTAGGTTTCTAACAAAAAAAGGAAGCATTTCCATAGGAAAAATCTATCACATTGAAACAGCAACCATCGAGTAAATAGAAGTTTTTTTCAATCCTTGGTTGCAATGGTTCAATCAAGAGAAGAGCAAGTAAATTTCATAAATTGGATCAACCTCATCAGCTTCATTCTTTTCGCATCAGGGTAGTTTTGTCAACTCACCTAAAGACCACAGGAATCATAACCAATACCCCTGGCCACACAATTCAAACCTACCAAACTATAGTACTTACATCCCTAACCATTATCCACCTTCTCTCATTCTCTCTCTATGAATGAGCTAATGCTTTTTTCGATCCCTGCCACACCCGGCATCGTGTTACCATTTGATGACTTCTTAGGGGGACAGTTCAAGTAAGAGTAGGGATAGTTGAAAGAGTATTTAGATGAGTCCTAACTCCTGCGTATTTGTATGAGATACCTTATAGCTTCAAAGTGACAAAGTCCGGTGTGAGGTTAATTGAACATAATGAAATATGGGTCCCCACACAAATAAAGTAAGAAACTAGATTTTCCTTAAGGAATTGGCTCTATGGCCAGGCAACTTGAACTTTCCTAAGCAGGAAGGAAAGAGAAAATTAGGATCTTTCTTTATTATTGCATTCCTCTAGAACTCGATGAGAAAAGAATAGGCATGGTGTCCTCTGTAACATGGGCACTTTGACCTATTCCTATTCCTATTCTTCCCCGTGGAATTCCGATGTTCACTCAACCAAGAAAACTTATGCGCGTGACTAACGCACAACGACTTTCATGGTAGCTCACCATTGCTTGTTCTTAGCGAAAGAACTCCTTTCATTAGCTACCAAACCAGAAGGGTGGAGACAAAGATTAGATTAAAGTGTGGTTGATAGAAAGCTAGCAAGAGTATTTCATCCTTAGTGAACTGAGAGATGTTCTATCGCTCCGCGCCTTATTTACTTATTCAGTCTAAATACGCTCCTTCGAGCATAATAAGTAGAGTCTGGGAGTTATAGAAAGTAGGTCAAGTAGTGAAGAAGTTGGGTCTTGGGTAAGCATGTTGGACTAGATAGAAAGACGCATTACTTCGGACTTGGGTAACTCTTGATGCCGATATAGATGTGTTTTCTTTTTGACTATAAGAAATCCTCCTTTATGTATGACTGGGCTTGTGAGAAGTGGTCTAATACTATCTATTTAGATATGTCTCTTCTTATGGATAAGCTAGGGAGGGCATAGGTAATTGCTTGGGGGGCTAGTCAATGAAGAATTGAGTATCTAATAAGAATTTCTTGTGGGCAAGAGTAGGGTTGACTTGGTAGGTAGAACTATTATTATGGCTAAGAAGCTAGGCCAATATGCTCATACTAAGTGTTGTAATCTCTCATTCATGCGCATTAAGGAAATTGTAAAGAAGAAAGTCAAATGCTCTACGCCTCATCGAATAAGAGTGTTTTCGGATCATATCTATTCTTCTTGGGTACTCTTTCTTAATGAGAAAATCATAACTTCATTCGATCTTTATGTCGCACAGTGGTGTCCCAGGCTAGGGCTGCAAGTCCAGCATAAGAATCTAAACTCAAAAAGTATGTTTACGTGGTCCATAAATAATTGTGACATAAATCCCTCCTACTGTGCCTCAACTTGGACAGGAGCTTTCGGGTCTCTAGGTATTGAATTAAAGAACAGGTTTAGCTTTGCTTTGGGGGAGTCTTGGTGGGGAGATTTGCTAGCAGGTAATGGCTCAACTTCTACTTAAAAAGTGTTTTAAGCGGATTTCCCTATTTATTTGCGGGTCTCTCGTACAGGATTCTATCAGTTACAGCGGATTCAAGGGATGGAGCCAGATCTACTATCCGCTTGCTGTCCCTAAGCAGATAATTGCCCAAGCTTATTTGTTTTTTTCTGGGTAGGGGCACATAGAGAGAGATACTTTAGAAACCTATCACTAAGAAGAAGGCTCACTGAAAACCAAACTATTCGTATTTCTTTAAAACGTTGTTGCCCTAGCCGGGGGGTCTGTCTATAGAAGAAGGGAATCCAAAGGAAGAAGCAGCTCCCTGAAGGAATCCTTCTAACTGCCACCTACCTACCTCCCGCTTTTGTTCGGACAAGGTGAGTTTCCTAAGATTCACCCACCATGGATACACTAAGCGTTCTTCCTGTTGGTAAATCTAATTCTTGTAAATCTACATCTGACTTAGAAGCTTCATGGGGTCTGGTCTCACCATTTGGCAATTTAAGCCAAACAAAATACAGTACAGAGGTTATAACCAATACACAAGTAGGCATGAACCAGTCAGAAATTCTAATGGAGAAGTAGACAAAGAAGAGGAGGGGACAGTATCGATAGCCGCCTTTTCACTTATTGCTAGGAGTGATTGTGAGAGAATACATAACATAGGTGAAAGCCAAAAGGCATATATGACCCGCTCAGCCCAATGGAAGTGATTTGAAACTGACGTTTCTTTAGAATTCGATTAAGAATAAGAACATAGACCGGCTTCTAGAAAAAGAGATGTGCCCACTTCTCTATCTGTAGATTTAGGAGCAACATGCTGGTTCCTTTTGTCATAATACCTAATGGCTGTGGGCAGAATGAATGAAAAAGTAGATGAAAGACACTATACATACCAATAGAATGATAAATTTGGAATAAAGCTAGGTGACGTCATGGCATTTGAGAACCAATTGCTTCTTTTGCTTTTCACCAACCTTCATGTACAATCTTATTCCGTATTGGAGTACAGCCTATCGTAGGCCAGCAAAGGCAAGACGGATAGCAAGCATTAAGTGAAGAAGCAAGGTCCAAACAAAGTAGTGAAAGATTTACATTGAAAAGCTTCTCCATGTCTATATCTGTTTGATGGACCAAGTTCAAAGGAAATGGCTTCTCTACTGCATCAAAAAACCAATCCAAGCCTGAAAAGGAGAGTTGCGGTTAACGATTCCTATAAATTGAGAAAGAAGCATGTTCTTTATGCCCAAAAGCGGATAAAGTAGATGGAACCTGTTCTCTAACCTTCTTTTTGTAGCAGATACTGAATATAGTTTACCTGCCTTGTAAGGCTTTTGTAGGATTAATCCAATTTTCTTTTTCTCATTCTATCTCAGATATTCATTCATTCAATCTTGCTATCCGCTCTCAATTGAATCCCTTCTCTATTGTCGACAGGTGTGTCCGCATTAGGACTAGAATCATGGTCTAGTACCTCCATACTCGCTCCTACTTTATTAATTAGGAAGTGAAGTAGCCCCGTCATATTTTCTTGAAATGCATATAGAGATCCTAGTTTGGGCTAGGATTGGCTCCGGTCTATAAAAACTTGCCTTGCTTGACCCAAGAGCCGCCCTTAAGCAAGGCAGGCATATGCCTACCTATACGTCATATAACGAAGATGGAAAAAAATTGATGCACCCTTAAATCGGTATTGGGAAGTGTTCAGCTGATTTTTCCATTCAGAAATGTTCCCCATAGTATATTTCTGTTGGTGCACTCTTTCTTAATTAGGTTTGCAATTTGGCTTTATCTTCCATTTTTATTGGTTTTGTAATGGAAGTTCGTGTTCGTGTTCGAATTTGTTTTTCGTTGGGTATCACCCATGCCACTAAAATAAGTCTCCTTTCTTTGTTCGAGAGCAGAGCTAATAAAGAAAAGATGGGATTTAAAATGAGAGATTCAGACTTATTCAGTAGTAAGAGTAATAATATTGAAGCTTATATGAATTGCATTTTGATTTTTTAAGTTTGAATGAAACATATTCCACCTGGTACTCTCTAGATTGCCATCACCATACCCTTACCCTGAAAAGAAAAAGAGAACTCAAGGAGGGGATCGATGCTTTTTTTTAGACCATTTGAGATGGACCAGCAGAACCATTTCAATAACTGGAAGGACTGAATAGAGCTGTTAGATGGGGCGGAATGGAGTAACGGCGAGATAGCCAATAACGGCTCAAGCCCATTGGATCAATTTTCCATTCACCCAATTCTGGATCTAAATATAGGCAACTTTTATTTATCATTCACAAATCTATCCTTGTCTATGCTACTCACTCTCGGTTTGGTCCTACATCTAGTTTTTGTTGTTACGAAAAAGGAGGGGGAAAGTCAGTGCCAAATGCATGGCAATCCTTGGTGGAGCTTATTTATGATTTCGTGCCGAACCTGGTAAATGAACAAATAGGTGGTCTTTCCGGAAATGTGAAACAAAAGTTTTTTCCCTTGCATCTCGGTCACTTTGTACTTTTTTGTTATTTCGTAATCCCCAGGGTATGATACCCTTTAGCTTCACAATGACAAGTCATTTTCTCATTACTTTGGCTTTTCATTTTCCATTTTATAGGCATTACGATCGTTGATTTCAAAGACATGGGCTTCATTTTTTTGGCTTCTTATTAGCAGCAGGAGTCCCACTGCCATTAGCACCTTTTTTAGTACTACTCCTTGAGCTAATCTCTCATTGTTTTCATGCATTAAGCTCAGGAATACGTTTATTTGCTAATATGATGGCCAATCATATGTCAGTAAAGATTTGGTCCATGACCAGACGCAGGCAGGGTCCAGTCAGCTTAGCCTGATTCTCCTTCAAACGACCGGACGCTGGATCCCTTCCTGACCGGACGCACAAACACAGCGTCCGGTCACTCCTTTAGCAGCAGTTCACCTCCTGTGAACTGACCGGACGCTGGACAGCAGCGTCCGGTGCAGCGTTTGGTGGTCCTTTTCCAGCAATTCTTCAAAGTTCCTTCGCACTGCCTGTTCCCAATCAAGTCCCAACTTAATAAGATCCAAATAAACACCAATTAGGACTGATGTGAGTGACCCTCTCTCAAACCCTCATATTTTTCAAAATATTTTGCCTTAGGCTATAATTCTTTTTAAGAAAATAGGCAATAAGAGGGCAAATGGAACAAAACAACAAAAACAACATCCATGCATATGAAATACTTTGTAAGTAAATCTAGTTGCTTGTCAAGTTTGATACAAGGTTAAGCTTCTTCACACGCTTTTCGGCGGTTATCTTAACCATGTTAGACAAGCCCTATATGTATTGCCAAAAATTACACATGTTGTATATTACAATGAATGCAAGGGACAACACAAGCTCAATTTTTAGTGAAGTTACTAAAATCAAGTACATTGAGCTCATTCCACAATCTACAAAATGTAGCCTCATCTAGTGGTTTAGTGAAGATATCCGCTAATTGATCTTCGGTTCTTACACCTTCTAGTGATATATCATTTTTAGCAACATGATCTCTTAGAAAGTGATGGCGGATATCTATGTGCTTGGTGCGAGAGTGTTGAACTAGATTATTTGCAAGTTTTACCACACTTTCATTTTCGCACAAAAGAGGTACTTTTCTAGAACTACACCATAGTCTAGCAAAGTTTGTTTCATGTATAAAATTTGTGCACAACAAGCACCCGTGGCAATGTATTCCGCTTCGGCGGTGGACAAAGCCACACTATTTTGTTTCTTGGAGGACCAAGACACAAGTGATCTACCAAGCAAATGGCACCCTCCGGATGTGCTCTTTCTATCCACTTTGCATCCGGCATAATCCGAATCGGAATAGCCAACTAATTCAAATATAGCTCCTTTGGGATACCAAAGGCCAATGCTTGGTGTGTGCTTAAGATACCTAAGGATTCTTTTTATGGCAATTAAATGTGTTTCCTTAGGACTAGCTTGAAATCTAGCACACATACACACACTAAACATGATGTCGGGCCTAGATGCGGTCAAATATAACAAGCTACCAATCATAGAACGGTAGAGAGTTTGATCAACCAGGGTTACCTCCCTCATCTAGGTCGAGATGTCCATTGGTAGGCATTGGTGTCTTGATTGGCTTACATTCATCCATCTTGAATCTCTTGAGAAGATCTTTTGTGTATTTCTCTTGAGAGATGAAGATGCCTTCTTTCATTTGCTTGACTTGAAAACCAAGAAAGAATGTAAGTTCACCAATCATGGACATCTCGAACTCCTTCAACATCAAATCACCAAATTCTTTGCATGAGTCTTCATTTGATGATCCAAAGATGATATCATCAACATATACTTGACAAATGAAGATATGCCCATCGAGCTTCTTGGTGAATAGTGTAGTGTCGACCTTCCCAATGGTGAAGCCCTTCTCAATGAGGAAGTCCCAAAGGCGCTCATACCAAGCTCTTGGGGCTTGCTTAAGCCCATATAGTGCCTTGGACAACCTATAAACATGATTAGGATATCTAGGGTCTTCAAACCCGGGAGGTTGATCAACATAGACTAGTTCATTAATAAAGCCATTTAAAAATGCACTTTTCACATCCATTTGATATAGTTTCACTTCATGATGTGATGCATATGCAAGAAGGATACGGATGGCTTCTAATCTTGCAACCGGTGCAAAGGTCTCTCCAAAATCCAAACCTTCAACTTGAGAGAACCCCTTTGCAACTAGTCTTGCCTTGTTCCTCACAACAACACCTTGATCATCTTGCTTGTTGCGGAACACCCACTTTGTTCCAATGACTCTTGCACCTTTTGGTCGCTCTTCAAGAGTCCAAACTTCATTGCGAGTGAAGTTGTTCAACTCTTCATGTATGGCATTGATCCAATCTGGATCTTTAAGAGCTTCTTCTACCTTAGTAGGCTCATAGCAAGAGACAAAAGAGTGATGAGCAATAAATGAAGCAAGTTTTTGAGATCGAGTCATTACACCCTTTGATGGACTCCCTATGATGAGATCTTGTGGATGATCTTGTAGGAGAGGTGTATTTCTTCTATTGACCACTTGAGGAGGTGGTTGTGGAGCATCAACATCTTGTGCTTGTACCACCATTTGCTCATGGGAGATATGAGTATCTTTATTTTCTACTCTCCCATCTTTTTCACCATCTTGTGTCACACTTGATGAAGAAGGTTGATCAATGACTTGTACATCATCTTCATCATCTTTTGGCTTGATGTTCCCACCGGAATATTCTTCATAGCCTCCCTCAATGGTTCATCACCTACATCATCAAGATTCTCATGTGCTCCTTGGGAGCCGTTAGATTCATCAAATTCCACATCATATGTTTCTTCAACCAAGTCGGTGGCATGATTAAATACTCTATATGCTTTGGACTTTGATGAGTAACCAACAAGAAAACCAATATCACAACATCTTTGGAACTTCCCTAGGTGTTGCCGCTTCTTGTAGATGTAGCATTTGCAACCAAACACCCTAAAGAAGGAGACATCCGGCTTCTTCCCATTGAGCAACTCATAAGGTGTCTTACCAAGGAACTTTTGAAGGAATAGACGGTTGGATGCATAGCATGCGGTGTTGATTGCTTCCACCCATAGAGCTTCAGGAGTGTTGTACTCATCTAGCATTGTCCTTGCAAGAGTGATCAAAGTCCAGTTCTTCCTCTCAACTACACCATTTTGTTGAGGAGTATAAGTTGCGGAGACTTCATGGTTGATCCAACTTCATCACAACAAGCTTCAATGTTTGTGTTGTCAAATTCTTTTCCATTGTCACTTCTTATCTTCTTGAGCTTCACTTCAAATTCATTTTGAGCTCTCTTGGCAAACTTCTTGAAGCAAGATGCAACTTCAGATTTGTCATGAAGGAAGAATACCCATGTATACCTTGAATAGTCATCAACAATCACAAGACAATAGAGATTCCCTCCCAAACTCTTCTATGTTGTTGCTCCAAATAAATCCATGTGTAGGAGTTCCAGCACTCTTGTGGTTGACATGAAAGCTTTGGTTGGATGAGTATTTGCAGCTTGCTTGCCGGCTTGACATGCACTACAAAGCTTGTCCTTTTCAAACTTCACATCCTTCAACCCTCTCACCAAATCATTCTTCATAAGCTTCTTGAGTGAACTCATACCAACATGAGCAAGTCTTCTATGCCATAGCCACCCAAGTGTTATTTTGGTGAATAGACAAGTCTTCAAATTTGCATCTTCAGAGGTGAAGTCCACTAGATATAAGTTGTTGTATCTAAATCCATTGAATATCACTTGATTGTCATCTACCTCGGATACAACAACCTCCTTCTCGGTGAACAAGCATTGGAAGCCAAGATCACACAATTGTCCAACGGATAGCAAGTTGAAGCTCAATGAAGCAACATAGAGCACATTGAGATGGAATGATCATTTGATATTGCCACTTTGCCCAATCCTTTAACCTTGCCCTTTGAGTTATCTCCAAATGTTATTTTCTCTTGTCCATCTACCTCTTCATCTAGTGAGGTGAACATACGAGGATCATCGGTCATATGTTGAGTGCAACCACTATCAATAACCCAATGACTTCCACCGATCTTGTAGTTCACCTACACACAAGAGATTCAAGCTTTAGGAATCCAAACTTGTTGAGGGCCCTTCACCTTCTCAACAAGTGACTTAGCCACCCAAATCTTTTTAGGCCTGTTCTTGTTAGGGGGTCCTAAGAACATGACTTTCATCTTTCCACTAGAGTCCTTTCTAAGCATGTAGTGAGCATTGAAGGCAAAGGGTCTAGCATGCTTGGGCAAGGGTTGTGGCGGTGGAGTTTGACACTCATGAGCAAAGTCGCCTTCTTGTCCACACTCAAAACATCTCTTTGGCTTTGGCTTTGGCTTTGATTGTTGTTGTTGAACTTGAGCCTTCTTCTTCTCTACACTTGCCACATATCTAATGCCACTTCTATCCATTTTCATGATGGTGTTCATGAGTAGCTCACTTTGGAGGTGCTTGCCTCTAGCAAACTTGCTCAACCCAATCTTGAGATGCTCTTTCTCCAACTTGAGCTTTTTATTTTCTTCCTTTAGAGCATCATCTTTCTTCTCCTCCTTGAGCTTCTTGTTTTCTTCTTTGAGCTTCTCATTCTCAATAATCAACTCTTTGTCATGATCAAGAGTTTCTAGCACAATGGTGTTGTGGCTTTTCATTTCTTCAAGATCTTTCATGAGCTTCTCATTTGTGTTCTTGAGCTTGACATATTCATCATAGTCATTGCACTCAACCACTTGCTTGCCTTTGCCACTAGATCCTTGCTCAATGCTCTCATCAATCAAATCATCACATGATGTAGCTATATCAATCTTAACAACATGGTTAGTAGCATCATGTGGCTCATTTGGTAAAAATTCTTGAGCAATAACAAGAGTATCATGATTGATCTTAAGGGTTGTATATTCATCTTTTAGCTTGTTGTGGCTAGTGATGAGCTCATTGTGCACCCACTCAAGTTTATCATGTTTATCTTAAGCTCTTTCTTAGAAGATTTGAGCTCCTTGAGTTTGGATGATATAGCATCATTAGTTTCTCTAAGCTCATCATTAGCCTTTTCTAATGTGTCGCACTTTGCTAAGAGTGAATCATTTTTAGCATCAAGCTTTTCATTTGTAGCTCTACTCTTTCTAATGATCTTAGTGTATTTTCTTAGTATTTTGACAAGATCATCATATGAAGGTGAATCATCATCATCGCTATCGCTATCATCACTAGCTTGCTCATCATCACTACTGGCCATAAGGCATAGGTGTGTAGAGGGTGAAGGTGATGGTGGCGGTGAAGATGAAAGATCAATAGCAATGGCGGCCACCTTCTCATTGTCACTATCATCATCGGATGATCCACTTGATGAATCAATGTCTGTGAGCCAATCACCGATGATGTAGGCCTTTCCACTCTTCTTCTTCTTGTGGAAGTCTCTCTTTTTGCCATCTCTTTTCTTGTATGGCTTGTTCTTCTTCTCATCTTCATCTTCATTGCTTGAGTCATCTTTCTTGCCCTTGTTCTTGTTCTTGAACTTGTCTTTCTTGGGCTTTGTGCATTGATGAGCGAGATGGCCAAGTTCGCCACAATTATAGCAAACCATCTCAGAGATAGGCTTTCTTCTTGAGCTTGTGAAGAACTTCTTCTTCTTGCCATCGAACTTGATGCCACTCTTGTTGAGCTTCTTTAGCATCTTGGCGGTCTTCTTCACCATGAGAGCAAGACTTTCGTCATCAACTTCATCTTCACTTGAGCTTTCATACTCAAGTCTTGCCTTGCCCTTCTCTTGGCTAGCTTTGAATGCTAAGTCTTTGTCTTTCTTCTTGTTAGAGGATGAGCCATCTTGTGGTGTGATGTGCATGTACATCTCATGAGCATTGATCTTTCCCAAGATTTGTGTCGGTGTGGTGGTGGAAAGATCACCTTGGTGTAGCACGGTCACAATATGCCCATATTTGTCAATGGGGAGGACACTCAAGATCTTTCTCACAACGTCGGATGGTGACATTTGAGTAAGTCCAAGCCCATTGACTTCCTCTACAAGAACATTCAACCGTGAATACATCTCATTAGCACATTCTTTGGGAAGCATCTCAAATGAATTTAGCTTTTTAATCACAAGATGATAGCGTTCCTCACGCTCACTCTTGGTTCCCTCATGGAGCGCACAAACGTCTGACCATAGTGCATGGGCGTCTTTGTGGTTCCTTACGCGATTGAACACATCTTTGCAAAGGCCTCTAAAGATGGTGTTGCGAGCCTTTGCATTCCATTTTTCAGAATTAACCTCATCGCCTTGTAGGTTAGTAGCATCCCGAGGTTTTGGGAAGCCTTGTGAGGCGGCTCTAAGAATACCAATGTCTAGAGCTTCTAAGTATGCCTCCATGCGGATTTTCCAATATGGAAAGTCATCTCCCTCAAAGATAGGAGGAGGTCCATCCCTGTGAGACATCTTGCTCTAAGCGGTTAAGCTTAAAAACGTGAGCATGAGGCTCCGATACCAATTGAAAGGATCAAGATGCCCAAGAGGGGGGGGGGTGAATTGGGCTAATTCTAAATTTTCTTGCAATAATCAAATCCTACGGTTAGCCCAATTAACCCCTTGTGCCTAGAAAAGTGTTTCTATTCCTCTAACGCACAAAGGACTTGAAACCTATATTCCAAACTTACTCTAGCATGGCAATTCTATGAATGTTAAAAACAAGTATTGAATTGCTCAAAGTAAATGCTCAAAGTAAGTGCTCAAAGTAAATGGAGAGAGAGGAACGCGGTGATGTTTTGCCGAGGTATCGGAGAGTCGCCACTCCCCACTAGCCCTCATTGGAGCACCCGCGCAAGGGTGTAGCTCCCCCTTGATCCACGCAAGGATCAAGTTCTCTCTATGGGTTGATTCTTCGACACTCCGTCATGGCGAATCACCCAAAGCCGCTCACAACTTGAGTTGGGTCACCCACAAGCTCTGTCGGGTGATCACCAATCTCCCAATCACCACCAAGCCGTCTAGGTGATGGCGATCACCAAGAGTAACAAGCACGAACCCTCACTTGACCACGCGAAGCCTAATGAGAAGATGGATGCACACTTGGCTACTCTTGATTCACTAATCAGGCTACTCTCTTGGATTCTCAAATCTCAATCACCTCACTAGGACCTTGCTCTTCTTGGCACTCACAAACGTGTTTCTCAGCTGTTGGAATGAGCAAAAGTGACTCCACACACGAGTGGAGCTTCTATTTATAAGGCAGCCTGAAAAACGAACCATTATGAGCTTCTACGGGGTGACCGAACGCTCCGGTCGTGTTGACCGGATGCTCCGGTCAGTTCAACCCGCATTCCAGTGATAATGTGTTGACCGGACACTGGCAGGGTCCAGTCACCACTGACCGGCTGCATTCGGTCGCATTAAACCCTTACTAGAACCTTACTGTACTCGACCGGACGCTGAACCCCCAGGGTTCGGTCAATACTGACCGGATGCATCCGGTCGTGGATTCCCTTCTCTAGAACCTTACTGGAGTCGACCGAGCGCTGCCTCTGAGCGTCCGGTCACTTGACCTTTCCAGCGTCTGGTCGCACCGAACGCAGTCTTTTGATCAAATGAACTGACCGGACCCTGCGGCCAGCGTCCGGTCGCACCAGAGCTAGCGTCCGGTCAGCATTTGACCCTCCATTCACTTCCAACTCTCAAACATATGTGAATGAAGTTTGCTCCAATGGATCATAGGGTTGTTATGGAGCCACCTAGTGCTAGTTTTAACAAGTGTGCACCACACTTAACTCACTAGTCTCACCTAGGTCAAGCTACCCGTCCATACCCCTCTTAATAGTGCGGCCAAAGGAAAAACAAAGTCCTAAACTACTCTAAGTGTCACTCCAACTCCAATCGACACTTAGAACTAGTCATCCTTAACCTTGTCGTCCATCCTTTGAAAATCAAAATGATTTCCATCATAGGGGCATGACAACCTTGATTGCCCAATTGATCTCCATTACCATGACCTAACTTAATTGCCTCTGTAAACCACACGCTAGTCATAGTAATCTTGTATTGTCATTAATCACCGAAACCCAACTAGGGGCCTAGATGCTTTCAGTGACTTGACTTGTATCCGGTAGGTCAAGGAAGGGGGATTTGGAGATTCTTGAAAGAATGTTTTGGCTTCTTCCTAATACGCTTCAACATAGAAGAAGATTGTTAAAAGGTGCTGGAAGGAGGATATATTTTTCCAATTGTTTCAATTGCTCAACCTCGGAATGGCCAATGTTTAATGATTTCATGTAATTCTTCCGCTAACAGGTTTTTAATCATTTTGTATCTTTGGCAAGCCTCACATCCTCGGGCATATTTATTGCAATCTTTTTCCATGTTTGGCCAATAAAACCCATATCTGTGTATCAGCCATCTCATTCTTTTGCCCGCTTGATGTGCTCCAACGATTCTTTCATGGACCTCAGCCATTACTAATAAAGCCCCCCTTTACCTTCTCTTTCTATTCTTTAAAAAGGCGAACATCTTATCTAGGCTCGATCACCTTTCTATGAAGGCGAGCAGCCTAGCCCCCTTGTGGAAATTTTTATATTAAGGAAGCCATATTTCGTAATAGCAGCTCTGAGAAGTTGGGCTTAGGATGCGCCTCCTACGATCGTTTCAGTGACTCAATTGGCTGGCTTCCCTCAGCTCAGACTTGTGTCGCCACCTCTCCCAGGACCGGAATGATTATCCCTGCCCGATGGGTCTACATTCATCCCTAAATTTTTGTTGGGTACTCTTCACTTCCCCGCCATTCTTGTAACCGTCACCTGTAATCCACGCAAGTGTGTCCGCACCCCCTAGAGTGGACAAGAAAGAAAGGATTTTTTCTCGGAGCAAACCCCCTGGTTCTAGACCTAGGAGTTCACTTTCCCGTATGAGCATTCGGTACATATATAAGTTAGTGGAAGAGTAAAAGGGTCACCACTACTGAGGATCTCCCCCCTTATCATAGAAGGGTTGTCTGAGGGTTTGCCATGGTTCATTGCTATGCTTACACACAAGGCTACCCTTCTCCAAAAGCTCCACGGGACCACCTATCACTAGTCTTTGGCTAGAGAGGTTTATTGCACAAAAAGGCCAGGACGCAGGCTCCTGTAGAGGAAAGCCCAATGAATGCCAGATGCAAAGCCTCACACCTCATTAAGATCATATTGGCATACTCTCCCAAAAAAAGAGCAAACCCCATTGAAGACAGGAGTGAGGTACAACAAGGCCATTTCCGTCCACCTTCTCACGAAGTCATACATGGACGTTACTGCTCATACAGCTACCAGCCAGCAAGCAGTTAGCTTTCCTCTAGAAGTCATGGAAGTGTGGATAAATTGACATCAAACTCTAGTCGACAGAAGGTTTTCTTTTTTTCCCGCTCGCAGTAGTACTCACAATATTCCAATACTACAGCGTTAGCAGCGTTTTGTCTCGATGAAAAATCTTCTGGTGACCATGAGGATTTCTTCTCTATCCTTTGGACTTGAATGATCCAATTTTGAATCTTGTTGGAGATTCTTTATCTGGCTTTGACATATGGGGCCCTTTCCCCACTGTTTGAGAAAAGTTTTGCATCTTTCCTTTACATCCGAATAGAATGGGCCACTAGTCCCAGATCTATACACCACACCTGGAACTCGTTCTACTTGTGGTTGTGGGGTTGGTGCCTTCTAAGCTGCTTGAGCAGCACCCACAAGGGTGTGGGAAGGAATAAGACTACATAAGAAAATGCTCTCTTTTTACTTTATTGACTGGTGTCCCGTGGATCTCTCTCTTTAGGCACTTCATTTAGTTCATTTATAGTGAGAAAGCCCATGCGAGTCAATTAAGTAAGTTGGAAGTTTTGAAAAACACTGGAACTTGATCCAATCTCTAACCATTTGTGGCTTGTTAGAGCACCTAAGTAACGATGTGAATAATCGCTTGCCTAATTCAGTAGGGTTTTCATTTGATTTCTATATGATAATATGCAGTAGCCATCCATCCTGGAAAGGAACAACCATAAGTGATTAGAGCGATGCTCCTTTTTTTGCAAAGGGTTTAGTTCTTCCTCTTTCGCGTAGGATAGCCATGGACTCTTCTGAAACATTCAGATATAGGAAAAGCCAGAGCCAAAGCCAATGCGTCAAAGTCAAGTTAGGTTCAGCAATCAGCGTAACAGGTTCAAATACTCTAAGCTAGGTATATAGAAGGTATATTCGATTCAACAATCTGAGTTTCCTTCTTCAGAAAAGATATCTCGGTAACAGAATCCCCATGAATAGGATCAAACCTTATTCCATGCTATTTCCATAAGATTCCTCTTTCTTATTCTTAAGCAAGCCCCCGAGAGGGCTTAGTCGATCATGATTTTTGTTTTCTCTTTTTTTCCTTTTTTTTGTTTCAAAAAAGATATCGTCCGATTCTCCTTCTATTGATTCTTTTCTGATCGAGATGTATGGATCCATGTGTCTACATACCTAGATTATGTTCATGGATTAACGAAAATGTGCAAGAGCTCTATTTGCCTCTGCCATTCTATGAGTCGCTTCCTTTTTGTGTATGGCACCCCACTCCCTTTGGCAGCATCTACTAATTCGAAACATAATTTGAAAGCCATATTTTGACCTGGACGCTTTTGGGATGCTTCTAATAACAAACAAATGGCAAGTGCTCTTCCTTGTTTAGATCCTATTTCAATCAGAACTTTCCACGTCGATCCTTTTTTATTATGTCTTGTTTTTACTCCTATATTGGGAGTTACTCTACATATTGCTTGACATAAAACCAATAGTGGATTTGTTTCTATCTTTTGTTGAATCTTTTTCATGGCTCAATAGAGAATTTCATAAGCCAATGATTTTTTCCATCTTTCATAACACGGTTAACCAGCATGTTAACTAATCGATTACGAAAAATTGGATCAGATTTTGTGGTTCTTTTTCTGTAGTACCTCGACGTGACATGAGCGTGAAAGAGGTTCAAGAATCCATTTTCTTTTTATAAGGGCTAAAAATAATCACTTATTTTTTTGGCTTTTTGGCCCCATATTGTAGGGTGGATCTCGAAAGATAGGAAAGATCTCCCTCCAAGCCATACATACGACTTTCATCGAATACGGCTTTCCACATAATTCTATAGGGATCTATGAGATCGAGTATGGAATTCTGTTTACTCACTTTAAATTGAGTATCTGTTTCCCTCCTTTTCCCGCTAGGACCCAAAATCCTGTATTTTCCATATCCATACAATCGAGTCCTTAGGTTTTCAAAATAGTGTAATGGAAAAAGAAGGGCTTCGAATCATTGCTATTTGACTCGGACCTGTTCTGAAAACATTGAGGTATTTTGAATTGTTTGTTGACACGGACAAAGTAAGGGAAAACCTCTGAAAGAATTTCCATATTGACCTTGGACATATAAGAGTTCCAAATCAAATCACTTTAGAAAGAAGATCTTTTGTCTCATGGTAGGCTGCTCCAGTCCCCTTACAAAACTTTCGTTATTGGGTTAGCCATACACTTCACATGTTTCTAGCGATTCACATGGCATCATCAAATGATACAAGTCTTAGATAAGAATCTACAAGGCACTAGAATGCCCTTGTTGACGATTCTTTACTGTGACAGCATCTAGGGTTCCTCAAATTATGCAATATCTCATCGGGTAAATCCTTAACCCTTCCTCCTCTTACTAATAATACATAATGTTCTCATAAATTATGGCTAGTACCAGGTATATAAGAAGTGATTTCAAATCTAGAGGTTAATCATACTCTGGTAACTTTACGTAAGGTAGAGTTGGGTTTTTTGGGGTTGATAGTGGAAAAGTTGATAAATAAGTCATCCTTACTGTCCCTCTATAGAACCGTACATGAGATTTTCACCTCATATGGCTCCTCGTTTAATTCTTTCGAAGGGATCCTTTTCCTCATTCAAGAGTCTCCGCCCTTCTTCCACTCCATCCCAAAGACTAACTAAGACCAATTGAGTCATGTTTTCATGTTCTAATTCAACACTTTCCATTTATGATTAAAGGAGAAGATTGTTCTTTTACTAAACATATGTGGATCAAATCATGTCTTATAATAAGAAGAAATCTTTCTCGGTATCAATCCCCTTGCCCCTCATTCTTTGAGAATCAGAAGGATCCTTTTTGAGTTTCCATTTCTTCATTTTGAATCTGGGCTCATCTATCTTTGACTTATTTTTTTGGCTTTATTCTTTATTTATTTCATTTTGATTTTTCCCTCTTCCTCTATCCCTATCTTCTAGGTATAGCATTTGCATCAATAGAGAACTTTTTCCTCTATATGAATCGATATTATTCCATTCCAATTTCTTCCCAAAACTTCCCAAGAAAAATCCCGAATTGGATCCAAAATTGACGGGTTAATGTAAGCTTATCCATGCGATTAAGCACTCTTCAAATAGGAATCCATTTTCTAACTGGCTTTCATGCTTTGGTGAGTCATCCAAGATCCTTTTGATGACCTATGTTGTGTTGAAGGGATATCTATATGATCCGATCGATTGCATAAGACCCGCGGTAGCAATAGAACGGGGAAAGTATACAGAAAAGACAGTTCTTTTCAATTTCAATTATCTATATATTATTTTGTTTCTATTTCTAGATATCTATTTCTATATATCTATATATTAGTATTAATATCTATATATTAGTATTAGTTATCTATATATTAGTATTAGTTAGTAGTACTATTCTATTAGTTAGCGATCCTAGCTCTGTGAGTTCTTTCTTCTGTGATGAACTATCGGCACTAGTCCTACATTTTTTCTCTGTGGACCGAGGAGAAAGGGGGCTCAGCAGGAAGAGGATTGTACCATGAGAGAAGCATAGAGGTCAACTCGCTTCAAATATGGAACATGGATTCTGGCAATGCAACGGAGTTGGGTCCTCATATCGATCCAAATGAATCAGTCTTTCTACAGAGGTCAATCTTTGCCTATTAGGCAAGAGGATAGCAAGTTCTAAATTCTGTCTTGGTAGGACATGGATTTCTATTACTATGAAATTCATAAATTACTTAATGGGAGGGCTACCATTATCCTTTTTCTTGTATGTGTTCCTAAGAGAAGGAATTTGTCCATTTCATGTTTTGAGGTCTCAAAAAAGGGCGTGGAAACAGATAGAAACTCTTGAATTGAAATTGAAAAGAAATGTAGCCCTAGTTCCTTCAGAAATGGTAAGATATTTGGCGTAAGAAGAAGGGGCGATCCATATCATCTTGACTTGGTTCTACTTCCCCTCTTTGTTTAAGAATATTGAGTCGGGTTCTTCTCCTACCAGTATCGAATATAACATGTTGAACAAGATTTTCTTCATGGAAACCCACTCGATTTAGATCGGGAAAATCCTACAGATTTTATGAAACCATGTGCTATGGCTTGAATCCATAGTCAATCCTATTTTCGATAGGACCAGTTGATAATTGAGTCCAATTTTTAACATTATTTGTCTATTCATAATAGTGCGGAAAGAAAGACCGGAGGAAGAGTGGCCTAGCCTTGCGTTTCTCGCCCCTTTGCCTTAGGATTCATTAATTCTCTTTCTTGATGGGACAGGGAAGGGATATAACTCTACGGTAGAGTGTCAGCTTGACATGGTGGAAGTCATCAGTTCAAGCCTGATTATCCCTAAACTTAATGTGAGTTTTTCTATTTTGACTTACTCCCCCACCATGATCAAACGGGAATGGATAAGAGGCTTGTGGGGTTGACGTGATAGGGTAGGGTTGGCTATACTACTAGTGGTGAACTCTAGGCTAATAATCTGAAGTGCATGGATACAAGTTATCCTTGGAAGGAAAGACAATTTTGAATCTGCTTTGTCTACGGATAAGGAAGCTATAAGTAATGCAACTAGGAATCTCATGGAGAGTTCGATCCCACCTCTCTCGAACTAAGCTATTTCGAGCATTTCATAAATAGAGCTCGAACAATTCCTTCATGCATTAAGGCAACTCAAAGTAAGAATAGGTACGCTACGACTACTACCAATCGACAGCAGAGGCATATAACCTTAGCTTCATCATTATATGATTTCTTTTATAAAAGAAATGTCATGCAAAAATAGATAAGATGAAAGGCACCTCTGATAAAGTACTAGACTATACTAGAGTATGAATCTAGTTTCAATGGCAGGGCCTCTATAGTAAGAGTTTAAAGAATATTGTTATGTCTTTAGGTATATCCGGTGGACCATTGCGAGAAGCAAGGGCGGAATCCTCACTCGGTGGCAGAGGTGACTAGGAATCAATCAGAAAGCAGCTATCAGCTATGACGAAACCAAGGATTTCGTCACATGCCAGCAGATGTAGTCACCATCATAGGTGCTCAAGATATTGTGTTTGGAGAGGTGGATAGATAGGACGTAGTCTTGCTCGATCAGGACCCTTGTTGTAACACCCTAAAAATTTGCATTGTTTTAAATAGAAGAATTGGATTTAATTGGGTATTTTTGTGAGCATGCAAATCTAGAAAATAATAACTTTTGTCAAAATAAAATCAACTATAAGGATTATATACATGATTGTGCATTCATGTTGCTGCATATTATTTTTGAATGGTGTGGTTTGAAATCAAACCTCAAATTGATTTGAAGTTGCATTTCAAAATGTGGTTTGGAAATTAGAAAAGAAAAAGGAAAATGATTTCTTCCTCTCCCCCTCTTCCCTTTTGGCCTGCTGGCCCAGCGTCAGCCCACTCTTTCGCCACCGTAGGCCCGCTTCCGCTGTAGCCCAGCTCAGCTGGCTTACCCATGTGGCTCGCTTACTCGTGTGGCCTCCTATTTCAAATAGCGGCCCATTTAGCGGCCCAGCAGCCAGCAGTCCAGCGTAGCTACAGGCACCGCGCCTCTTCTCTCCTTCCTCCCACTAACAGCTAGGCCCCACTTGCCAGCTACGCCTTCTTCCTACCGTGTGTGTCCGGGATGGATTCCACCGCCATCGCCTGACTTCGCTATGGCCACGCCCCTTCGTGCCTTGTGCCCCAAGCCACCCCTGCCTCATAAATACCTAGCCCCGTGCCTGTTGCCTCCATCCCAAGCTTCAGAGCTGCAGCTGCCCTCACTGAGCCACTGTAGACCTAGCACTGCCACCGACGCTGTCCGCCTCACCATGCGCCATGTCGCCTTCACCCGCCCCGCACCGAGGTAAACCACCTAGCCGAGCTCGTCGTCATCTCCTTGTTCTTCTGGTGCTCTCGGTTTGGTTAACCGTGACCCATAGGTTGTTTTTCGCATGCACAGCCCACATCTGGCCATGGCATCGCCATGCTCGGTCCTATTCTGGTCGGTCGGCCTCTCTAGTCCCCTCCCATCCATCTGATCTTATATGAACGATCTAGATTAGATTTGATCCATACCCCTTCCTAACCGGTCCATGGTGGACCCGTGAATCCCGCCTACCAAGCCACGCCAGTCGGTTCACCGTGAACCCACCTATGCTGATCCGCCACATGGCTCCACGCTGACAATGACCCAGTCAGCGCCGACCGCCGCCATACCTTTAGCACAAAGGCCCCTATGTTTCCCCGAAATAAACCCACGGTCCAGTAGTATTCAAAAGTATTTCAATAAATGCCCTGGATCATGTGTTTTGACCCCTACACTTTTCCAAAAATGACACTCGGTCCAGAGATTGTTTTTAAATTGATTTTTAATTATTTTAAATTCGAAAATAGTTCAAAATATTCACCGTTTTTCCACTCAAACTCTTTTGTTCATAGTTTCTACGTTTTAACTCCGTTTTAGCCCATTCAAGTTGCGTTAGGTTCGTAATGACGTAATCTATGTATTAGTGGTATTGTTTAACATGTTTGAAGCTTTTGAATAAAATAGTAATTTGATTAATCTATATTAGTTTTTCAATTAAAAGCAATTAGGGATTTTCACCGTAGTCTTTTGTAAATAAAATAAGATTAATCTTATGCTGATTTTCTAATACAAATATAATTTGATTTAATTTAATTTAGATATTTCTCTGAAGTATCTTATACATGTTTTATATAGCTAAAATAAATGAAGCATATAGTTTCTTTTTAAAGTAGATTTATCGGTAGATGTACCTTTTTCACCGTAGCTCTGATTAGAGTACTTTTCACGTCTGTGTGTTTGTAGCGAGACATAGATTTGTTTTACAAACTTTTCATCTTGATTTTATATTTGGTGTACTGTTCTAATTTAGATCTATTGTTTGCTTCATGAATGATTGCATGGATGCTTATGTGGTGCTTTATGATCATGTCCAGTCGGTGAGCTTTACGTGTTGATCAAGGAGTTCTATTGAAGGTTTGGACTAGAAGAAGGATCTGAGTTTAAGGCAAGTATAGCATGGGATCATCCTTGTTGTCCTATTCACCTCAATATCACTTTAATCATATGCATGTGTCTACCTTGACTTCCACTAAGGATTTCCTAGTACTTTGTACCTTGTGCCTTGATACCTATGAGGTATTGCATTGGGTAGTATGATGCTAGTGCTCAACAAAAGCCATGATCTTGTAACTTGATTAATGAAATATGCAATAAACACTAAAAGATGCTTTTTAGCAACATGGAACAAGGGGCTAGAGCATTGGGCTATTTTATGGTGATCTAGATTCCTCTCCTTAAAGACTTATCTGTAAGCGAACATCCGGGACTTACAGTACAACCATGAGGACTACATGGCTCTGATCTTAGTCTAGTACCTTGCTCATTCTAGTTTGTAGCAGTTTACCGAAAGGGCAAGAGGGGCATACCAGGCTAGGTATGGGCCTCATCCCCAGGGTGTGTACTATGTTGCGTGTATAAGTGCCACTTCTGGAGATGACTCCATAACACTTGGGAGATGGAATCCTTAGCGGCTGCTCCTTATTAGAACGACTAGGGAAAAGCTTCGTAGTGTACCCTACCTTCTCACCTTGGAAGTGTTTTGGGAGTTACAAACCTAGGCATATGGGTAACACAACCCATGGTGAAAGTATACAACCTCTATAGAGTGTAAAACTGGTATATCAGTTGTGCTCATAGTCACGAGCGGCCATGGAACCCTTATGGAATAGATGATGAACACTAATGATATGGATGCTGAAGATGCTCAATGGTTAATTGTTTATGCTATTCATTATTCATGCTTACCTGATCATGTGTTTATGGGCTTGTGATAAACTTGTTGCCACCCAATTGCTAAAAGATGACTCATTAAAAGCTAATCGCAGTTAAACCAGTGTCAGCCTTTTGAGCCTCATGACCCCCATGTTATATTTTGTTGACTATGACATGTACTTATGCTTGCTTTACTTTTTAAACTTTTGGAAAAATCCTGGATGGATACTAGATTGTTAGAGTTTGGAGAAGTTAGACTTGTGATCAACCAGTCAGTTGTCCCTATGGAATTAGAGTCTTCAACCGAAGATCGGAGTTGTCTTTCCGCTATCTACTGTCTAAGGTTATATCCTTTATACTAAGTACATTATATATTGAGCATTGTCTTTCAATATTACCCTTATTTGTAGCTATATATGAGATTTGACTTCCTGGGCTCACATATGGTGTGTATCTGGTTTTGTTCTTAAAACCGGGTGCTACACTTGCTTTATTGCGAGCCAAAATAGCTACGCAATTCAGTTCTACATCTTTTTTAAAAGAAATGTGAAAATGTAGTTATAGATGTGAAAAAGTCAATATCTCTCTGTCCTTCTTAATTCATTTACAAAGTTCTTTAAAAGAAGAAAATCGATCGACCATTCTCCGTGAAAGATAGGTAAACATTTGACGAGCAAAAAAAACACGTGAGAAAGACTGAAAAACCCATTCTCCCTAAATGGTTTACTTATACTGAATGGAAGGTTTATGACATGGGAAGATTTTCTAGAATTTGAGCAAGGGTAAAAGATTCATCACTTGCTAGGCTTTCAAGGAGAATAGGAGGGGTTGGGAATTGACCATTGAAATCATCCCACCAGAGCATATGAACTTGAGGTGGGGGCTCAATCTCGTCAGTCTCCTGGATTCCAGTCATGTCTCTACCATATGTTTCTCCCTTTTCTCTAGCTGGCGTAATAAGGAGGGAGTTAGAGACTACCAACTCGACAATGTTGGCTCGATCATGTTTATATTGGCAGGAGGAAGCATGCTTCTTAAGCTTATTTTCCAAGGCACGGCTGAGAGTTATGCCGAATGGAGTGAAAGTCCTGAGTGTCTTTGGTTTTCTGTCAGATAAGATATTCACTTCACTGTTCTTGCTTGTTCCCCTAGGGCTATCTTCTTTCCTTTTGGATCTACCTCTTTGACCTATGATCCATGAGTCCCATTGTATATAGCATCTTCAATACGAGTGGTTGCTTCAATCAAAGAGCGTGGTCATCGCTTGGAAATCAAAATAGTCATGGTATTGCCTACTCATGTTATTCATCATTATCCGAACTTGTTCCTTTTGTGGGGAGAGATCAATCACTTGGGCTACTTTGGCCTTCCAACAGGCCAGGAAATTGGTCACGATCATAACAGACCTGAACTAGAGGTGCTTGAGGTGCAGTAGAAGGAACAAACTTTAATTGATGAGAGATTTTGGATAAGAGTTCATAAAAGGCGCTAGCCTGTTTCATGGTTAGGAAGGGAAAGGAAACAACTAGGTTTCTAACAAAAAAAGGAAGCATTTCCATAGGAAAAATCTATCACATTGAAATAGCAATCATCGAGTAAATAGAAGTTTTTTTCAATCCTTGGTTGCAATGGTTCAATCAAGAGAAGAGCAAGTAAATTTCATAAATTGGATCAACCTCATCAGCTTCATTCTTTTCGCATCAGGGTAGTTTTGTCAACTCGCCTAAGACCACTGGAATCATAACCAATACCCCTGGCCACACAATTCAAACCTACCAAACTATAGTACTTACATCCCTAACCATTATCCACCTTCTCTCATTCTCTCTCTGCGAATGAGCTAATGCTTTTTTCGATCCCTGCCACACCCGGCATCGTGTTACCATTTGATGACTTCTTAGGGGGACAGTTCAAGTAAGAGTAGGGATAGTTGAAAGAGTATTTAGATGAGTCCTGACTCCTGCGTATTTGTACAAGATACCTTATAGCTTCAAAGTGACAAAGTCCGATGTGAGGTTAATTGAACATAATGAAATATGGGTCCCCACACAAATAAAGTAAGAAACCAGATTTTCCTTAAGGAATTGGCTCTATGGCCAGGCAACTTGAACTTTCCTAAGCAGGAAGGAAAAAGAAAATTAGGATCTTTCTTTATTATTGCATTCCTCTAGAACTCGATGAGAAAAGAATAGGCACAGTGTCCTCTGTAACATGGGCACTTTGACCTATTCCTATTCCAATTCTTCCCTGTGGAATTCCGATGTTCACTCAACCAAGAAAACTTATGCGCGTGACTAACGCGCAACGACTTTCATGGTAGCTCACCATTGCTTGTTCTTAGCGAAAGAACTCCTTTCGTTAGCTACCAAACCAGAAGGGTGGAGACAAAGATTAGATTGAAGTGTGGTTGATAGAAAGCTAGCAAGAGTATTTCATCCTTAGTGAACTGAGAGATGTTCTATCGCTCTGCGCCTTATTTACTTATTCAGTCTAAATACGCTCCTTCGAGCATAATAAGCAGAGTCTGGGAGTTATAGAAAGTAGGTCAAGTAGTGAAGAAGTAGGGTCTTGGGTAAGCATGTTGGACTAGATAGAAAGACGCATTACTTCGGACTTGGGTAACTCTTGACGCCGATATAGATGTGTTTTCTTTTTTACTATAAGAAATCCTCCTTTATGTATGACTGGGCTTGTGAGAAGTGGTCTAATACTATCTATTTAGATATGTCTCTTCTTATGGATAAGCTAGGGAGGGCATAGGTAATTGCTTGGGGGGCTAGTCAATGAAGAATTGAGTATCTAATAAGAATTTATTGTGGGCAAGAGTAGGGTTGACTTGGTAGGTAGAACTATTATTATGGCTAAGAAGCTAGGCCAATATGCTCATACTAAGTGTTGTAATCTCTCATTCATGCGCATTAAGGAAATTGTAAAGAAGAAAGTCAAATGCTCTACGCCTCGTCGAATAAGAGTGTTTTCGGATCATATCTATTCTTCTCGGGTACTCTTTCTTAATGAGAAAATCATAACTTCATTCGATCTTTATGTCGCACAGTGGTGTCCCAGGCTAGGGCTGCAAGTCCAGCATAAGAATCTAAACTCAAAAAGTATGTTTACGTGGTCCATAAATAATTGTGACATAAATCCCTCCTACTGCGCCTCAACTTGGACTGGAGCTTTCGGGTCTCTAGGTATTGAATTAAAGAATGGGTTTAGCTTTGCTTTGGGGGAGTCTTGGTGGGGAGATTTGCTAGCAGGTAATGGCTCAACTTCTACTTAAAAAGGGTTTTAAGCGGATTTCCCTATTTATTTGCGGGTCTCTCGTACAAGATTCTATCAGTTACAGCGGATTCAAGGGATGGAGCCAGATCTACTATCCGCTTGCTGTCCCTAAGAAGATAATTTCCTGAGCCTATTTGTTTTTTTTTCTGGGTAGGGGCACATAGAGATAGATACTTTAGAAACCTATCACTAAGAAGAGGGCTCACTAAAACCAAACTATTCGTATTTCTTTAAAACGCTGTTGCCCTAGCCGGGGGGCCTGTCTATAGAAGAAGGGAATCCAAAGGAAGAAGCAGCTCCTCGAAGGAATCCTTCTAACTGCCACCTACCTACCTCCCGCTTTTGTTCGGACAAGGTGAGTTTCCTAAGATTCACCCACCACGGATACACTAAGCGTTCTTCCTGTTGGTAAATCTGATTCTTGTAAATCTACATCTGACTTAGAAGCTTCATGGGGTCTGGTCTCGCCATTTGGCAATTTAAGCCAAACAAAATACAGTGCAGAGGTTATAACCAATACACAAGCAGGCATGAACCAGTCAGAAATTCTAATGGAGAAGTAGACAAAGAAGAGGAGGGGACAGTATTGATAGCCGCCTTTTCACTTATTGCCAGGAGTGATTGTGAGAGAATACATAACATAGGTGAAAGCCAAAAGGCATATATGACCCGCTCAGCCCAATGGAAGTGATTTGAAACTGACGTTTCTTTAGAATTCGATTAAGAATAAGAACATAGACCGGCTTCTAGAAAAAGAGATGTGCCCTCTTCTCTATCTGTAGATTCAGGAGCAACATGCTGGTTCCTTTTGTCATAATACCTAATGGCTGTGGGCAGAATGAATGAAAAAGCAGATGAAAGACACTATACATACCAATAGAATGATAAATTTGGAATAAAGCTAGGTGACGTCATGGCATTTGAGAACCAATTGCTTCTTTTGCTTTTCACCAACCTTCATGTACAATCTTATTTCGTATTGGAGTATAGCCTATCATAGGCCAGCAAAGGCAAGATGGATAGCAAGCACTAAGTGAAGAAGCAAGGTCCAAACAAAGTAGTGAAAGATTTACATTGAAAAGCTTCTCCATGTCTATATCTGTTCGATGGACCAAGTTCAAAGGAAACGGCTTCTCTACTGCATCAAAAAACCAATCCAAGCCTAAAAAGGAGAGTTGCGGATAATGATTCCTATAAATTGAGAAAGAAGCATGTTCTTTATGCCCAAAAGTGGATAAAGTAGATGGAACCTGTTCTCTAACCTTCTTTTTGTAGCAGATACTGCATATAGTTTACCTGCCTTGTAAGGCTTTTGTAGGATTAATCAAATTTGCTTTTTCTCATTCTATCTCAGAGTATTCATTCATTCAATCTTGCTATCCGCTCTCAATTGAATCCCTTCTCTATTGTCGACATGTGTGTCTGCATTAGGACTAGAATCAAGGTCTAGTACCTCCATACTCGCTCCTACTTTATTAATTAGGAAGTGAAGTAGCCCCGTCATATTTTCTTGAAATGCGTATAGAGATCCTAGTTTGGGCTAGGATTGGCTCCGGTCTATAAAAACTTGCCTTGCTTGACCCAAGAGCCGCCCTAAAGCAAGGCAGGCATATGCCTACCTATACGTCATATAACGAAGATGGAAAAAAATTGATGCACCCTTAAATCGGTATTGGGAAGTGTTCAGTTGATTTTTCCATTCAGAAATGTTCCCCATAGTATATTTCCGTTGGTGCACTCTTTCTTAATTAGGTTTGTAATTTGGCTTTATCTTCCATTTTTATTGGTTTTGTAATGGAAGTTCGTGTTCGTGTTCGAATTTGTTTTTCGTTGGGTATCACCCATGCCACTAAAATAAGTCTCCTTTCTTTGTTCGAGAGCAGAGCTGATAAAGAAAAGATGGGATTTAAAATGAGAGATTCAGACTTATTCAGTAGTAAGAGTAATAATATTGAAGCTTATATGAATTGCATTTTGATTTTTTAAGTTTGAATGAAACATATTCCACCTGGTACTCTCTAGATTGCCATCACCGTACCCTTACCCTGAAAAGAAAAAGAGAACTCGAGGAGGGGATCGATGCTTTTTTTAGACCATTTGAGATGGACCAGCAGAACCATTTCAATAACTGGAAGGACTAAATAGAGCTGTTAGATGGGGTGGAATGGAGTAACGGCGAGATAGCCAATAACGGCTCAAGCCCATTGGATCAATTTTCCATTCACCCAATTCTGGATCTGAATATAGGCAACTTTTATTTATCATTCACAAATCTATCCTTGTCTATGCTACTCACTCTCGGTTTGGTCCTACATCTAGTTTTTGTTGTTACGAAAAAGGAGGGGGAAAGTCAGTGCCAAATGCATGGCAATCCTTGGTGGAGCTTATTTATGATTTTGTGCCGAACCTGGTAAATGAACAAATAGGTGGTCTTTCCGGAAATGTGAAACAAAAGTTTTTCCCTTGCATCTCGGTCACTTTTACTTTTTTGTTATTTCGTAATCCCTAGGGTATGATACCCTTTAGCTTCACAATGACAAGTCATTTTCTCATTACTTTGGCTTTTCATTTTCCATTTTTATAGGCATTACGATCGTTAGATTTCAAAGACATGGGCTTCATTTTTTTGGCTTCTTATTACCAGCGGGAGTCCCACTGCCATTAGCACCTTTTTTTAGTACTCCTTGAGCTAATCTCTCATTGTTTTCATGCATTAAGCTCAGGAATACGTTTATTTGCTAATATGATGGCCAATCATAGTTTAGTAAAGATTTAAAGTGGGTTTGCTTTGACTATGCTATTTCTGAATAATATTTTCTATTTCATAGGAGATCTTGGTCCCTTATTTATAGTTCTAGCATTAACCGGTCTGGAATTAGGTGTAGCTATATCACAAGCTCATGTTTCTACGATCTCAATTTGTATTTACTTGAATGATGCTACAAATCTCCATCAAAATGAGTAAAGTCATTTTGCATAATTGCATAAAAACTAGAACTGGTCTAACAAAAGAGAACTACATATGGTCTGAGACTCACTTCCTTGAAAAGAGGAAGACTAGTTATGTAGGCAGTTACCGTGAAAGAAATGTATCTTTATCGGTTGCTTGACCAAAGCCGGTCAATAAGGCATATATGAATGCCACAATACCGGCTATTTAATTTTAGAAAGGCCCATCTAATAATTGTCTCAAATCGAATAAAACTCTTTAGCAATTGGTCTGACAGAATGAATGGTATGGTGTGGGACCCATACCTTTATTCTATTCCCGTGCTTAGAGCGAGTGAATGAAAAGCTACGCTTGCTGCTTGTGTTGATTGAAAAGAAACATGTCAGGAGACAGATTGATGTAGGAGCTCGTCCACTGTTGGTGGTTCTACACCATAGATTTGTACCTAGGAGCAAGAACCATGGCTTCAGGATCAGCTAAGGATTAATGGGGTTTCTAATACCTTCTATTATTCATTGAAGCAGGTTCTTTGACTCGGTAGGCACAGCTAGAAGTCACATGAGGTACGTCGGATGAAAGTTTCCTTCTTTCCATGATGGATCTGTGGCCACGCAGCCACTAATTGCCAAACAACAGTTTGAGTCATTTTTGTTTTTTAACTTGACTACTCTTTATTGAATAGACAAAACAAGTTCTGCATGCAACCTAGTCAGACAGAGGCTTACATCGAAGCAAAGTTTAGTGATACTAGAGCTAAGAGCATGGCATTCACATAAATGTGCCGCTCTGTTTGCTTCTCTGCGAACAAAAACAAATTCAAAACCCTAGAACACGAGGCATAATTGCTTCATTTCTTGCACACGCTGGAACACAGCTGATCATTGTTCCTTCTCCTCCTACCATGCCTAAAACCACTGCCTGGCAGTCAGTCTCCACACACACCTTCTGCATCCCCGCTTGATGTGCCCATTCAATTGAATCCTAGCAGGCCAGTAGCTCTATGACAAATGGATCATGAATATTAGCATACTGCTTGCACTTGGCTCGAATGAACTGGCCTTGATCATCTCTAACAATCATTCCAGCGCTAGCCCTCCCATTCACAAAGTTGACTGCACCATCAGTATTTACTTTAATCCAAAAGTGATGGTTTCCATCTCGGTACTTCTGTCGGTACCACCACATTTGACAATGCAGGTACTTCCAATGCCTTCAACAGCTCCTCGACTAGTTCGACAGATTTCTATGGTTGAGACTGAACTTCCCCATGGTGATAGCTATTCCAGCTCTCCCCCAAATTGTCCACATAATTGAGATCGCCACAGCAGCATCCCTCTTGCTGACCACCTTGTGATCAAGGATATCTTCCAGTCCATGTTGTAGGGTGTAATTTTGGCATGTTCAGGCCAAAGTGATCCTTTGCCATACTCCAAAACATTCTTGCATGGTAACATTCCACCAGAGCATGGAATCAGGTCTCCATCTCATGACCGCACAACGGGTAATTACTAGTCTCCTTCATGTGACGTCTTCTCATCTCCCCACAGCTCGGTAGCCAATTTTTCCCTCCACCAAAAGATGCAGATTTTTGGCATTACCTATAGGCGCCATAATGCTTTCCAGGAAGCCTCTTTACCATCAACATTACTTGCTAGATGATCATCAGAATTCTTTTGCTCCGACAGTATCTGGTAGGCTGACCTGACTAAAAACAAGCCATGCTGATCCCAAGCCCAAGCCCAAATATCACTATGTTGTCGACAGGGTCGGGGCATGCTCAAGATCGCTTCTGCATCCGGCACCAGAAAACTACTACCCTCAAGAATAGAAAGAATGGAGTGAGTGATGCCCTGGCAGGGTATCAGGAATGGATCATAGCTTCCTTGCCAGAGAGTAAATTTAAGACTATTCTTGGGAATTCTGACCTGGCTCGCTCAATACAAGCTGACTAAGAGGTTGAATAAGCTGGCCTCGGGCATAGTTTACTAGGTCGGTCGTCCTTGGGCAAAAAAGACTAGGCTTGGAGTAAGAATGATAAGTACTTGCCCCTGTATAAGTCAAGTAATAAGTGGCAAGCTAAGGAGTAGTAGTAGTTCCTGTCATTCAATAATCAATCTATACACCAGACTTTGTTGCTTGGTTTGATGGATACCCGGCCTAACTCATGGACATGTTTTTTCATACGTTTGGAAATGAGCTTTGAAGGAAGAATTCACATCCATTTCATCCACTAGGTAGGCTTATTTTACTAGTCAAGCAAGTATTGGACAACTACGAGCGAAAGCAAGAGATGTTTCTCGAGCTACAGATGTGATTGGTTGGCCATGCTCCTCTCCTACTAATAGAATAGGGAAATCAGAATCATCAGCTGGGACTTTGACAACGTTGGATAGGCTGGGATGACATAAGAATTAGCTTATTTTTCTGTCTTGCTCCGAGCTTAGTTTGGTTATATTGGACCAGTTTATCTGCCTGCTTTAGGTTCGAAAGTCCAATTCGTCTTCTTCACTAAACACTTTACTCTCAAGATGAATAAACTCATTCCCTTGCTTGTCCAAGACCTGATTCGATAGTGGTGTACGACAGATTTCATTACTGTTGCTAATAAGTTAGTAGAATAAGTATGCCGAGCTACGGGCGCCAATTCCCTTATAAGGAAGCCTATCTTTTTAGACTAGTCAACCTATGCACGCCTTTTCCAATATGCTAGAGCAGGCAATTGTTCAAGGTTAAGTTACTTCCTCCTTTATGCAGATGAAATACTTGCTTAAGTGTGAGGCTTAGCAAAAGTGCTTTGACATAGTAGGAAAGGTCAGTACTTATCTTTGAAGAAAGACCTAGGCCTTATGATAGATCCTATGGTAAGATGTTTTCCCTTAATTAATAAGCAGCCATAGTCCGTGACTAGGGGTAAAGCCCCAAATGTTGGGCTAATTATAGAAGGTTTGAGGGACGGTACCTATAAATTCTGCCCAATGTATCGCACGTGAATCCCTAAACCTAAGAGAAGCCTGGTGAGTTTCGACCAATAACTCAGCCGGTGGATAAAGACCGACTGATACTAGAAGCCATTACCGCTTTGTTGAATGAGGTGAGCCTATCTTTCTGGATCTACATCACACGGCTTCAAAAGGGGGCGAGGGGGGAGAACATTATTCCTCGCAGTACCCGAGTGGCCCGATATGAAATGTTTAGTTTAGTGCGATGTCGTGAAATGCTTTGATAGCATCATACCTTGCCTATCTTCCTTTAAAATCATTCATGATGGGTGACCTAGTACTCCGCAAGAAGTAGAAGATAGATGGGATCCATAAACTTTCATCGCCTTGGAAGGGTCCATACATTGTGTAGGTAGTAACCCGACCGGGGTCATATAGACTCTGCGACGAAGGAGTGGACATCCCCAACTCCTGGCACATCGAGCTTCTTAGACATTTCTATTCTTGAGACGTTCTTATTAAAGATATGTATCCTTCATATATGTGCATTTAATAAAATTTTCTTTCTGATGTTTCTCCATTCATTTTTTTCTTCGAGTTTAACATCTTTAAGATGCTTTACTTATTCACCATCGACTTGTCGACTAGCCATGTTCTCATTTGTGTTATCTAGAAGTGGCCCTCTTCCTGATTTAGCACCTAAATGAGTATGGGCAGTAGCGCTCTACATCATGGGTGGTCGGCAGTGGCTCCTCGATGATGCCTATATTCTTAAGCGTGCACGAGAAATTAATGCTCTACGCCATAGGGTATTGGATAGCCGGGGTTGGTGATGCGATAAAGGACCAATTGTTGAGGCACCGTTCGTATTTCAAATATGATCACTTTAAACAAACATAATGTTTATCTACAACTGCTCGGCGAGATATAGAATCCTTTGATACATTTATCATTGCTGAACAGGTTAAGGTCATCGGCCAGCTTGATTGCTGACTCCATCACTGTTGGCAGTCTTTAACTCACATATTTGACCACCAAATTAATCTAAAATGAAAACATTCCATGCTACATCAAAGCAAAATATTATTTTATCTAACAAGTTTCATGAGTTTTGGTGCTCTCACTTGTTTTGCAGGATATTTGATTTTTCACAGTGTAAAGTTATCTCAAATGATGAATTGGAGTGTACCATTGCGAAGAGCTCGTCGAGACGATCAAAATAGATATATTATTTCCTATACTTGGAGCTCGAAATAAATGGATATTAATTTCACAATTTAAAAAGGAATGCTCACGTCATCACTGACGCCAACGCCCCAAAATTGTCGACAGCAGCGGTGGGGCCCAGTGGGGCTGCAGGTGGACCCATCCTGCTCAGCAGCTGCCGGCCGATAGCCAGCATGAGCGCAGGCAGGCGAACCCACCTGCGGGCGTGTCCACGCGCAGAGCACGTTTGCTCGCTCCCGTCGGGGGGATAGCTCGGGCCTAGCGGCACATGCACCCACACCATGAGCGCGCGCTCGGGCGCTGGCGGGAGCGCGAGAGCAGGCCGCTGACCGAGCCGAGTCCAGGGACAGGTGTCGCGCGCGGGATGAGCTCTGAGGCGGTGGCGTGGTTCAGCTCGTCTAGGAGCGAGTGGGCCGCCTAGGCCGGTCGGTGCAATTGGCCACAAAGGACTGTTTTAGCAAAAAAAACACACACAAAATAGTGACTGTGTCATCGGTTCGGCTCTGGTTTAGGGCCCAAATGGCCGGTTCTCATTCGGTTTTTTGTGCAAGTCGGTTGGGAACTTCCTTGGCATGGAAGCAACAACCTCCACCGACCTATTGAGGTCGGTTTCATCCTACGGTGGCCAAGAAACATGACACAGATCCGACAGTGGCCAAGGAAAGTGACGCGGATTGATGATGTGACGTTTGCTTGCTCCCTACTTCATCTCCCCCTATAAAAGGACCACCATACCTTCTTGGGGGAGGCACACCCTACACACCAGAGCTTCATTATTTCATACACTTTGTAAGTAGTGTCCCTCTAGGTGCCCCTTACCTAGTTGTTGCTGATAAAATAGGGAGAGAGGAGAGGAGAAAGATCTAAGGAGCCGGGTCCGTCGGATTCTCGTCAACTTTGTACCTCAGCGGATCTAACTCATAATTCAGGTCACATCCAGGTTCTTTCAATAGTATTTTTAAGTTCTCTAGTTAGTTAAATTCAGTCTTTACTTTATTTTACTTACGGGAACTCTGCTTGCATCAAGTGCTCTATTCTTAAGATCTGGATTAGAGTATTAGCATAGATGTGGTGTGTAGGCCAGTGTTTACCTGACTTTGCATCCAATCCCACGGTTAGTTGTGGTAGCCCTAGAGGTGACAGCTCTGTCAGGCCTTTGTAATCCACCACGTTCGGATTGGTGTTTCGTAGAGCTTAGGCAGCCTTCTCCCGACTACTTTTCTCACCTCCTTCGAGAGTCGGAAAGGTACTGTTGCTCTAAAGTAAGTAAAGTAAGCCTGATCCTTAGTTATGTAGTTTAAACCATAGAAACCCCCTCTCTACCCACAAAACTGCTTTTCTATTTTTTATCCTTAGACGACCATGACCCTTACTAGAACACTATGTGTTCCCCTTGGAAATCGATACCTTGGAATACTCTCAGGTGAAAGCTACAGCAGTATCCGTGCATTTGCAGATTGTTCTGTGTGCGTTAACAAGTACCAAAAAACTTTCTGGCACCGTTACCGGAGAACGGTAGCTGTGCTAGTTTAGAACCAAGTTCACTTGTATATCCCTTTACCTTTTTTAACCACCCCTACCGCATGGATTGCATGCTGATCATTCAACTTTCAGCTCCAAAGGGTGAATTATTGGAGCCTCGACCATCTTCGCACCCCATTTCTACAGATGGCTATGAGCTTCGTCCTGCTTTCATAGCCATGGTTCAGGAGCAATCGTTCTCTAGGCTAGGAGACGAAAATACTTACACCCAGCTTAGGGAATTTGAGCAATTGTGTTCTTGCTTGACTATTGTTGGCATGACACAAGGGATCATCAAATGGAAATTGTTTTCGTTCTCCCTTTTGGAAAGAGCGAAACAATGGTATGCTCATACCCTAGGAGGCATAAATGGAAATTGGGATGAACTTTGAGACAAATTTTGTCTTGCTTTCTTCCCACTTTCTCGGATCACTACTCTTCGAATAGAAGTTCTTACCTTTCACCAAAAAGACGAGACAATAGGAGCAGCCTGGGCTAGGTTCATAAGCCTTATTAACTCTGGTCCAAACCTTTCCTTGCCTGACCACGCCTAGTTGATATTTATGAGTGCAACTAAAATATAAGACTTCTGCAAGTGCACAGAATACCATTGTAGCATTTTGCCGGGAGTATTCCAAGTATAGTTATTTATATTTTACCATAGGAAAACAATGGAATAAAGATTTGTTAAATAATAACATGGGTAGCCAGGGCACCCTTCCTTAGGGATCAGACTCTTAAAATTCTCATTCAGGCAGTACATCTCCTAGCTCTAGCTCCACTCTCCTACCTCTTCCACCATTCTTGCACCCCCCAATGTAAGAACTTTAGAGCATTCAAGCAAGGAACATACACTCGATCATCTCTGAGACTAGATATAGGGCTCTGGCCTGAACCAGATTGTTGACGGTAGTTAATAACAATCATAAACCGTCAATATACCTTGCATAAATTTCTAAAATGGATCACCAATATAGACTTAGGAGTTTAAACTGACAGATTCCATGAGTTTTGTTGAATCTGTGTTTTCAGCATGACTTAATTAGAAAACCATCAAGGAGGACTTATTCGTCAAAGGAAATCATGTTAATCCACGATGGTACTGACTTGGGATGACTCTAGAAGACTCTAGAGGGCATTCCACCGAAGTAGGCCATGTGTCTCTGACATGTGGGGTCGGTCGACCCCATCTGCAGGCCGATTCAGCCCCTCCTTGCTACGTCGGTTCTCCATCGCCTCAAAGATCAAATCTACGTTGTTCTTTTAAGTCAGTTTGGTCCAAGATGCTTGAAGCTCCCTATATATACCTCCCTACACCCCCTCTTGAAGGCAATGGTCCTGAGTTCGGAGAGCTAGAAACCCTAATTCATATCTTCACCTAGGATCAGAGTTAGCAATCAAGAGAAGATTAGTCTTTAATTTAGGATCTAGTCTTTTATTAGAAATAGAGAGATAGAGTGTGAGGGAAGAGGTTGGAGGAAGTGTCGGCCTATCGATGCTCTCTCTACGGCTTGTACCTTGGTGGAACCAAGTTCTTCTTGAGCTTGCTTCAAAGATTTCTCTGGTAATCAACTTCTAATTCAAGTAATAATGTGTTTATATTGTTCTTTAGGTTTGTGACTCTTTTGAGTACTTTAACCCTTGGCGCTCATGTGTTGGAGTAGTATTCATAGTGTAAACGTGGTGCTTCCACTCGGTTACTCAGTGAATGTACCCTACATTCCAGGATCGGTGGTAGATCGTGAGGGTGACTCTTATAGCCTCGTTGAGTCCTTTGTAGACCACCTCCCGTCTATAGGCCGAGCAGGACCTAGTTAATATAGGAAACTATAATTTGCTTGTGTTTTCCTAAGTAATATCCCCAGATTGAATAATAGAAGACATAGCTTACCAAAGTTAGAACTAGAGGACCTTAGTGATCTCTTCTATACTCCTATTATCTTAAGTCTTGTTGCTACTATGGGTTAAGTTGGACATAGTTATTCTCGCACATGTTTCCTTGAGTTTGATATTCTAGAATACTTTCCAGTGAAGTGCTACATCAGTATCCTGTGCGCTTGTGGATTATTCTGTGTGCGTTAATATATACCAACAAAATGGTTACTCAGTTAACTTCGAACCTAGTTTAACCTTGTATTATTATTCTTTCATCTTTTTATTCTTTTCTTTTTACTATGGATTTAGAATCCACTTCTATCCATCAATATGTTGCACATACGAGTGCACGCCTAGAGCCACCAAAATCTTCAAAGCCTATCCTAACACCTGGCTATGAGCTGCGCCCGTGTTTAATCAACATGGTCCGGGATCAATCCTTTTCAAGCGAAGATGATGAAAATCCGTTACTTCCACCTAAATGAGTTTGAGCAGAGCTGTGTATGCCTACACATTGCGGGCATATTCGACAAAACCTTATGATGGAAGCTTTTTCCGTTCTCTTTGACGGGAAGAGCTAAACATTGGTATAAGCAAACCATAGGAAGTAGGCAAGGAGATTGGGAAGCTTTATGTTCTAGCTTTTGCTTGAGTTTTTTCCCATCGCTAGAGTAGTCAGCCTTCGTTCAGATGTTCTATCTTTTAATAAAAAGAAAAAAGAATCTCTAGGCATGGTATGGGATCGCTTTCATGCTCTCATTAATACTAGCCCTGACCTTGCCATACAAGACCCCATTCTTCTTCGACACTTTTATATGGGTCTTAATAGGGAAACCTCAAAGTATCTTGACACAGCTTCAGGAGGTTCATTCTTGCATGTCTGCCAACTCGGGGAGAAGCATTTTTAATAAAGTTTTAGAGAACACCCCTGAAGAAGTAGAGGAGAAGCCGCTAGAGGAGGAATCCCAGATAGCTGAACCAGAACCTTTGCTGAACCCACTACAAACTTCAGCTATCCCAAATCCTGAACCACCGGAAAAAGGAGGAAACTCCAATTTCGGATTTCATGCTTGAATTCGAGGATGAACTTTTTGCCGAATACAGAAACACCTCGAATTATCATACGATGATGAGACCCCAGAAGCCTAGGAAATCATCATTCCATGAAGAAACTCTTGACCCATCTAAGGAAGCTTTCCTTAAAAAGACTACGAAAGAGCTAGTATCCATTATAAGCCATGAATGGTTAGAAGAATCAGAGCTTTCCTCTGATGTGATTCGTCTAAATTCACCTTCTATTTCTATTCGTTGCCAAATTAACAAAGCTCCTTTCGATGCTCTTTATAATCCAGTTGTGGGTGTTAACATCAAGTCTGCATCTTTTGCTCATAATTTATTGAAAGACATGCCATTGACCCCAACAATTAAGTTGTTGAAAAGTCTTTTAGGACACATTCTCCCAAGTTTAGAGATACTGTATGTTCTCCCTATCCCGGTAAAAGGAACCATGATTCATTTGAGCTTTTATATCTTTGATATCATGGAGTTTAACCTGTTGATAGGACAATCAATTGAAATACTCATCCAAGACGGACAAACAGGGAAATTGAAACTTAGCCTCGGGAAACATTTAAACTTTCTTTATCCATCAGTCATTCTCTAAATGTTGAGACTGAGCCGATTCTCGAGCAAGACCCAATGGACGAGGTTAAGGCATCTGATTGAACCCAACTTTGAAGATGATGCCCAGTTCTTCATCGAGGAGGAAGACAAAAATTCTAAAGAACCTGAACCCTTAGATGAATAGTTGGAGCCAACTAAGCCCTCCATTGAGCTTAAACCCCTACCTTCTAGTCTTAAATATGCTTTTCTCAGTAGTGATTAGGATTCTCCTTTGATCATAAGTGGTTAGCTTTCTCAGGAAGAAACCCTGTGTGATAGAACCGCTCAATTTATACCAGATTGGTTGTCTCCATTTAACACGTTGACGCGCACATGCTTTCATTTATATAAACTCGGTCGTCCGCCGAGTGTCACGAAAGACTTCGGTAAATCAACATCACAATTAAGATCGTATGATTAAGTAAATACACATCACATACACGACAGCGAAAATAATATTACAAATGAGTTTATAAATACGTGCACGGTTACTAAAAAAACTCACCACATCATGAGCTGAGCAAACAGAGCAGGAGGGGTAGGCATGGGCTGCTCAGAGAAACAGACAGACAGTGGAGGGTGAAGGCCATGGCCATGGAGGGAGAGAGATGCAGTGCGTGCAACAGTCTAGCAGGACGACGAGGACGACGAACGACGAGGACGGCGAGTTTCTTCTTCAGTTGATGCCTTGATTGACCACTGCAGTCTGCAGGCAGCGACCAGCGAGCGAGCGCACGGTGTTCTTTCGAAAACTGCAGCCAGTGCAAAACAAAGTACAGGAACCGAATCCCGTTCCAGTCGAAGCGTAGTAACGTAACGTTGACCCGTTTCCTGTCCGTCCTTCTGGAAACGGTCATATGTACGTGTAGCCATCCGTTGTGTACCAGTTGCCAGCACATTAGGCCCAACGGTCATATGTGTAGAGAGAGCAGAGAGAAGACAACACGGGTGTCATGTGCAGGAGAGAGAGAAAGAGATAGGAGTAACAGTGAGTAATTATACTACTGCTAATTAGCGACTAGTCTCCTGCTACCTAATGATTCTCTCTCCTCTGGGAAAGTACAAGCAGTCAAGCAGCATCACTGAATTTTGAATAGTGGCACTGTGTTACAGCAAGCAACGGATGTCTACTACTCTAGCTACTAAGATCTCTTTGGATCTGCTAGCACCAGAAGTTAGCAGCTGCTTCAATATGGCCTTTATAATTTAATCTGTTGTTTGGTTTTTTTTTGACAAAATCAATATCATAGTACCTCCTTTCCCTGGGCTCAACCCAATTCAAGGGGGTCCTACATTTTCGGCCATAAACTTCTTTGAAAGGAGCCATCTTGATACTTTCTTGGTAACTATTATTATAAGAGAATTCCCCGAGAGGTAACCACTTCTCCCACGACAAAAGAGTTATGCTGATAAAAGAAAAGGCCACTAACCTTTGAAGTGGGAGATTATGTGTACTTAAAAGTTTCACCCATGAAGGGTGTACTGAGATTTGGAGTAAAGATGAAACTTGCACCCAGATATGTAGGGCCGTATCAGATTATTGAACGGAAGGGAAAGGTAACCTACAAGTTGCAACTTCCACCAGAGATAAGTGCTATCTTCAATGTCTTCCATGTTTCTCAGCTGAGGAAATGTCTTCGCGTGCCTGATGAAGCAATTGAACCCACCAATATTAAGCTCCAATTAGATTTGACTTACGAAGAGAAACCAATCCAAGTGCTAGAAGAAATAGAAAGAGTAACCCGGAGCAAAGTTATTAAGTTCTACAAGGTGGTGTGGAATAACCACGGTGAACAAGATGCCACGTGGAAATGGGAGAAGTATTTATGTGAGGTTTATCCCGCCTTTTATGAAAAATGGTAGGTCATCCAAATATCGGGATGAGATTTCTATGAGGGGGAGGGGCTGTAACACCCTAGTGTTAAGCATTGCATTTGGCACTTGCATTTCATGAGCACAAGCATCATCCAAGCATTCATGAGCATGAGCATATGGAATTTTATCTTATTCTTACATATTATCACATGTGATGTTCATTATATACATGCATATGCTTGTGACAATGTGTAACCAATGCAAGAGATGGTTGTGAGGTCACAAAAACACCTTAGACACATCTAGAATGGTAAATGGAACAATATTTGTATTCATGATATGGGCCAATTTTGCTTCTAAGTGTTGGTTTACTTTGAAATGCCTTTTACATGATGCTAGTTTGACCAAAGTTGAACAGTAGCTTCGAGTATTTGCATGGTAGTGCACCCTTAATAAAAGTTGTAGTTCTTGACATGGGGAACAAACTTGATTTAAGGGTCATGAGCTAATTCGGTGCCCAACATAGTAAAAAACAGCTCCAAAGTAGCAATCAAATGCTGTTTAGAGAGATTTTGTTGTCTAAAGCTGGTTTTTAGTTTCAAAGTAGCCTAATTTGGAGCATTGTAGTTGGAAAACCATTGTGAATTAGACAAAACTCTTTTAAGCAAAGTTGTAGATATTCTGTAGCTCTACAATTGTTAGTAATGATGATTTTTGCTAAATCAGCCACGGATTAGGCGATCTAGGAGCTCAAAGTCACCCTATCAGTTGACTGAATCAGCCCTGATGGCCGATTTCAAATGGCCTCGGTGGCCGATCATGTGCGCAGGCCAGGCACGCCATCTAGGTGGTCGTACTGCTGACTCCAGGATGCGCTGCCAGGCCAAAGGAAGGGCAAGCCTCACGCGCACCCTCTCTCACTCTCACTCATGCTCTCCTGTCCCTCTCTCGCTCTCACAGCACCGAAGCAGAGAAGCACCGTGCTGTCGCCACCTCTGAGCTTCGCCGGCCTAGCTTGCCACCACAGCCGCACCACCGCGCAATAGCTCGCGTACACAGAGCCGCCGCGCCATCCTCTTCACCCCTGACCCGCTCGCGTCACCGTTCGAACCAAGGTGAGGGCCCTCGAGCCAATACCATCACCGCCGTCGCCATGTCTATCAGAGCGCCACCGAGCTTAGGCCCGCCGTGGCTAGGACAACTCATGGCTACTCTCCCTCATCTCTCCTCTTTGTTGTAGCCGCTAGGATTCACGCTTGCTCGAGCCTATCAGCCATTGGCCATGCTGGCCTCGCCAGAGACGAACGCCGCATCACAACACCACGCTCTCACTGCCGTGACGCCATGCACATGGCCATGCCTCACCGGCACCACCATGAAGCCCTACCTTAACCCTAGATCTCCTGCTAGGTCACCACGAAGCTATAGCCGTGCTCGGCCGAGCAGGCCTTGGCCAGGGATGGCCTGAAGCGCCGCCGTGCACCTCCGCTGAGCTGCCATTAGCGCCGCCGCCGTAGTCAACTGTCGTTAGAGGTCCAACAACCTACGTCATTTGATGCGGGATGTTGAGGGGAACACGACTGGTGGTGACCGTACCGCCGGAGAGCTTAGTCGTCGGCGAGCTACGGCCAGTCAAAGCGCCACCCTACTTTTGTGTGTATGACATGTGGGGTCGCATTGACTATGGGCCCCCGCTGTCAGCGCCTCCGGGTGTGCTAGACCGGGTGTACCTAGCTGCTGGGCCCAATTTGAAATTTGTTTTTTCTTTATTTGTTTTCTAGATTTTGTGGCAAACTTGCAAAAATCATATCTGGAGTTAGGTGTGTCCAAATGAGGTGATCCAAATTTTGTTGGATTCATCATGAAGTGTAATATTTGATAAAAATATGAAACCTACTGTTTTGGGTATTTTTCTGAGGGAATTAAATTGAGCTAGATAAGTGCTTTTAAATTTGTTTCTATCTTGTAAAATGTATAACTAGAGCTAGGGAAGTGCTAAAATTGTGATTCCAATTTTGTGGATCTTGTGATGGCATGATATAGATAGGAAAAATACTAAACCTACAGAAGACATATTTGAAAGTTGGTCTTTCTATTTAACTTTGATTATTTGCTATTTTCCAGTGAAAATAAATGGGGTAAAAATATATAACATATGATCATGCAAATTTTTACACAGTGTTATTATGCTAGGATGAAAGTAAGAAAAATATTAAATATGTTGTTTGACACTTTTCACTAGGATAAACTATTATTGCCAAAATAAGCCTATGCAACTTGTTATTTTTGTAGAGGTTGCTATACTTATCCAAATGGCATGAAATTTGTATAGTAGACTATTGGGGTTATATGTAACCTACTATAATTTTCTCAGAATTGAGTGAGCACTGCAAATATTTATCCTCTAAATGACCCTATTATGTAAGGAAAATTAATAAATGAATATAAATAAATTATTTGGGCTTAACCATGATGTTTTCTAGGGTGCTTGTGATGCATATGATCTGTTGATGTTAGTAGTGGTGCTTATAAATAATTGGTTATAGGCAACTCATTAATTATGGCTCTATAATTCAATTGGATGACTACAAGTATAGTTTCTGTTGTCATGGTGTTTTCATAATGAAGATGAAGCTTGCTGTGAGTCTTGTTAATAAAGTTGTAGATAACTTACTCATATTGCTTGTCCTAAAATTTCATGGTCATAGGCCTAATGGTTTAAGAGTTATAGCTGTTAGAAGTCTGCTATCAGATTTGCTTGTCTTTTAGATAGATTAGAAAGATTGAATTGTTTGACCTAGATAGCTACTGAACCACTTTAAGATGATTAAAATACGGTTGTAGTAAATTTCATAAGCTTTCTAGAAAGTCCATAACCATATTGTGTGGATGTGTATAACTCTAGTTATGGTCAAAACAAGTAGCTGCTATCTTGCAGCCCAGAAATGCTAAATAGGTGTTTGTTTAATTCCTAGAGAGGAGATATGCACCTACTCAGTAAAAGAAAGTTAATCTTGTTATCACCCTAATACCTTGTTGTTAAGGACATTTATGTCTATGCATCATATCATATCATCCATATCATTACCGTGCATTATTGTATCTTATTTTGCGCTCATGCATATAGGATCACCAGAAGGAATCACACTCTTAGAACTTGAGGCAGAGGAGGAGAAGAACCAGGAGGCACCACAATAGGTAGCCCCTAAAAGTGAGAAGTAGGCTCCTGAGGAATTATCAGAGTGCCCCTTATCATAGGCCTACCTCCTTTCTGAAAGTCAAGCACCTAGAGCATTCTAAGCCTCCTATGTTTTTACAAATATCACTTGAGTCCTTTATGTTTGATGCATTAGGTTATAAGAGTTGGTTGAAAACACTTGATTCATAGAACTACCTTGTCCAGAAATATACCTTGAACCCTATGTAGGTCTAGGATCGAACATATGCTTAGCCATGCTTAGACTAGGTAGAAGACGGGTGATTTTCTATCACCTACGAAGATATAGATGGATACTGGAGCATGGTTGGCTATATTTGCTATCGTGGAAAATAACCATGGGGTATTATTAAGTGGAGACCAGGTGGGAACTTATATCCAATGGTGTTGGTTTGGCTATGTTGGTCCCGTCTGTGTCGATTAAGGACCAGTAACATTATTAGCGCTTCTATCGAGATTGAACGCATGCCTCTCACTTAGCTAGCCTGGATAACTCATTCCGACAGCAAGCCGAGTAGCTCAACTCGGGCCTAGGCCTCGTTCTGTTAGAGTGCGCACTCTAGATGGTAGTAAGGATGTGCGGGGAGCCAAACTTGAGCCCAAGGGCAGGTCGAGCCTGAACATCCTGGTAGCTGGTTGTCCCTGGTTGTGCGGCGCTGATCGAACCCATGAAATGTGGACCTGAGTTGTACCAAAGGTGACCCAACATCGACCCCGACGGGGAAAGTGCGGGTTTGTATTAGGAATAACTAGCAACTAGATGCAACCGATTCGAATCAGCCAGTCTCTCTCGGATAGTGACAAACTCGACTAGTCCTAGCATCAGTAGTAATTGGACTATGGAATTTGATGGTTATATTAGACATGGGAATGCTACACCAGCTATGGTTATTATTGTGATGCTACATAATGATATATCACATGTTTGGCACAAGTTAGTTGCTAATCTAGAGGTGAATAGCTATAATTAACTTGATACTCGGATTATAAAATTTATAGTTGAACTAGTGGCTTTTATGCAAAATATTGTCAAGCTAGCTCCACTTTTAAAGCCTTGCATGATCCTTGGAGTCACATTATTTTTGGTTTATGATGAGTAAGTCTAGCTGAGTACCTTCTTGTACTCAGGGTTTATTTCTCCATTTGTTGCAAATAATACAGTCTATCATGGATATTGTAAGAACTGCTTCTATCGCGCTATGGACGAGGAGTAGGCCATGGGCAAGGCGCTTCTATATATCTAATCTATGATGCTTTTGTGGGATGCGATCACAAACTGGCAAGTATTTGAACAATGGTGTGAGATGTTAGTTTCAAAACTACCTTTGCTTCCGCTACTACTACTACTTCATTTGAACTTGGTTTGTAATAACTTTAATTGTACTCCGATGTATTGTGAGGTATTTGTGAACTTGATGTAATATGTGGCATGTATGTTGAATCATGTTCGATCTTGGTTGTATGTTGGCGATGAATCGAGACCCTTCGTAGTACTCGATGGACTACTGAGTTTATATGGGCTCAAGTATGATAGTGCGATCATTTTGGTGGTTGCAATTGTACCTGTGCTCTTATAAATTGGTTGGTTCTGTCACACCCTTCGCTTGGTAACTATCTTAGAAAAGCATCGCTCTGCTTTTTTGCTACTCACTCTAAGATCTCAAGGGAATTAGCCCTGCTCTTTGCACCCATCGCATTCCTATAGACCTAGATTCTATACCTTCTAGGGAGCCACAATGTAGGCTTAATAATGCAATGAGAGAGGTTGTTAAAAAAGAGGTTTTGAAACTCTTGCATGCTGGGATAATCTATCTCATTCCATATAGTGAGTGGGTAAGCCCTGTGCAAGTTGTGCCTAAAAAGGGAGGCATGACTATTGTTAAAAATGAAAAAATAAACTAATACCCCAAAGAAACGTCATAGGATGGTGGATGTGTATTGACTACCGAAAACTTAACAAGGCAACAAAGAAAGATCATTTTCCATTGGCCTTCATTGATGCAATGTTGGAGTGATTAGCAAATCACTCTTTCTTCTGTTTCCTTAATGGGTATTCAGGTTATCACCAGATACTGATCCATCCTGATAACCAAAGCAAAACCACCTTTACATGTCCATATTGAACTTATGCTTATCGTAGAATGTCTTTTGGATTATGTAATGCTCTAGCTTCTTTCCAAAGATGCATGATGTCTATATTTTCAGATATGATTGAAGAAATCATGGAAGTTTTCATGGATGATTTTTCTGTTTATGGAAAAACTTTTGATGACTGTCTTGAAAATTTAGACAAGATTTTGCAAAGATGTGAAGAAAAGCACTTAGTCCTTAATTGGGAAAAATGTAATTTCATGGTTATAGAAGGCATAGTGCTTGGACACTTGGTGTCTGAATGAGGGCTTGAGGTAGATAGGGCTAAAATAGAAGTGATTCAACAATTACCTCCACCTATAAATATCAGAGTGATCCATAGTTTCCTTGGTCATGTAGGGTTTTATCGCCACTTTATAAAAGTTTTTTCACATATTGCTAGACCACTTACAAATCTTTTGGCCAAGGATGTTCCCTTTGAATTTGATGATATATGCTTAAAATCATTTGAAATTCTCAAGAAAGCACTCATCTCTAACCAATCATTCAACCCCCTGATTAGTCGCTACCTTTTGAAATCATGTGTGATGCAAGTGATTATGTTGTGGGGGCAGATTTTGGTCAAACAAAAGATAAGAAGCATCATGCAATTGCCTATGCTAGCAAAACTTTGAGAGGACCTCAACTTAATTATGCAACAACTAAAAAAGAACTCCTGACCATTGTTTTTGCTATAGACAAGTTTAGATCTTACTTAGTAGGAGCTAAGGTGATTGTTTATTCTGATCATGCTGCTTTAAAATACCTACTCACTAAGAAAGATGCTAAACCTAGACTAATAAGATGGATTTTGTTACTCCAAGAATCTGACTTAGAAAAGAAAGATAAAAAGAGAGTAGAAAATTCTGTTGCTGATCACTTGTCTAGAATGCAGTTTGAAAATCCATAGGAATTGGCCATCAATGATTCGCTACGGGATGACATGCTCTTCAAGATCACGAAATCTGACCCTTGACGCAAATATTGCCAATTTTAAGGTTGTAGGTTATGTACCACTATGAGAGACCAAAAGGAAGCAAATTTACGAAAGTCGTCTCCATATATGGGATGCATGTACCTCTGTCGCACCCAATTTTGCATAACAAAACCAAGTGCTCATATATGTGCGCCTAGGATGTCCAAACACACATATAATCTCAAATTACAATAATATCAAAGTAAAGTACTTTATTACATCGCATATCTCATGACATAATTGTCACAAGTCTTGCTCATCGGCAATATTATTACATAGAGTAGATAATTAAGCCCAATATGCCACAAGGACTCCAACTAGGGGACATCTTCCTAGTAGTCCTGGACATCCTCTGAAAACTCTTCATATGTATTATCTATTACCCATCTGTGATTTTCATTGAATGTAAAACAAGTGTAAGCTCACCATGCTTAGCAAGTATATCAAAGGGATCTATGAGGCTCAAAGGCTACACATGGTTTGACTACGGTTAGCAATTTTAGTTGGTCAAGTTTTAGCATCCTGAATCACTACTTTAGTGAATAAACCCAACCCAAGTGGTAATAGTGAATAATCAAGATTATATCAATTTCCCAACCATCCAAAGTAACCACTAATCATGAAGGATCTAGATCGCTCGTATCCGTGAGCACGGTTGTTATAATGGGTTAAATATTTCTGTAGAAATTGTACAACTGTACCCACCAAGCCGTGATTCCCAATGCTGGGGTTTGCAAAGCCCACATCACTTCTACCTAGGAAGTGTGGTAGGGTTCCACTATGTAACCCTTCGCTAGTCGCACTAAGAAGTCATAGCTGCCAAGGTTTCAGCCGTCTAGCCGTATGCAGCCCTCCTCTAGGAGTGGCACTCGTGGTCGTGGCATGGTACACACCCTAGCAGGAAAAGAAACATACCAACTAGTGCCCCCCTCTTGCCCTTATGAAAATCTACAAATGAGCTAGTACAATCTAGTTAACAGGTTAAAGTTAGAGCCATATGACACTCGGGGTTGTACGAAACCTCCTGGGTGGCTGCTTTAGGATTAAGTCCTTATGGAGAGGCACTAGAGCACTCAACCCAATACTCTAGCCCCCTAATTGTTGCTAAAAAGCTCCATTTTAACATGTTGCATAATACATTTAGTCATGTTTAATACTTATTTTATGTTGAGCACTGCACCATCTATCCAAAATGCATCCCAAACCATAGGTATCAAGGATATGTGGTACAAGTAGTAATCTAGGTAAAGTCCTTAAAGGTAATTCACATTTAAACACATGCATGTATATGAATTGTAGAGTTCATAGGTACAAGGGGCCTTTGCTACACTTGCCTTCCTCAAAGTTTCCTTCCTGGTACTGCTGGTCACCTGACTGATCCTCTAAACCCTCGAACTGATCACCCTCTAAACATGTTCCAATTCATCAATCAAGCATCCATTCCAATCATCACATGCATACAAAGATACTTCTATTAGAGTAGTACACCAAACAGTAGAAACATAGACTGGAAAGCTTATAAAACTAATCTATGTATTGCTACGAACACATGAGTGAAAGAATCACTCAAATCGAACTTAAAACGCGAAAGTTATGCATGAAATAAGGTTCTAGTGGCATTCTTGTAAATAAAACAAACTGAAATTTGAATAAAACCATACTATAACGTGTTCTTGGACTGCGCGCAATATTACTTAGAAATATAGGGGCTAAACTAGAAGAAAACAGGACTAAAAAGAAATACTTTTGAACTGATGTGTACCACGGGTTGATTCCATGAAAACAGAGGGGCTAAATTGCAAAAACACACGGCTGACTGCGGGTTGACCCACGTGGCCGCTGACTGGGCACCACACGGCGTGCTCTGGTTGGTTCGGTGCACTAGGTGTGCGTGGACATGCTGACGTGGGTGTTCTGCACTGCGTCCATGGTCCACGGTGGACTAGTATGCCCCAAAGGGGTACGTTCTAATCGCGACCATTCAACCTCGATCAGACAGCGGGAAACAAAGGGAAAGGTTCCCCACCACCTGCATAGTGGTGCCGATGAGCCTGCCATGACCATTGGCGAGCCAAACACCACGACGAGCGCTAGAATGGCGTTCCCGACCACCTCATTCGAAACTAAAAGCATAGAAACGAAGCACGAGATCTTGCGAACTTAGTAGGGTACAGAACAAAGATGGGGAGCACGTCGAGGCGACGACCCCATGGTGGCACCATGGATGAAGCGATCTAGAGCTCGCCAATATGGTGCTCTAGAGCTACATCCACAAAAAGGAGGGTATGGGGAGGTAGAGTGGCTCACCATGAGTCCGAGGAGGTGTTCGCGACGTTCAGGAGGGCCCCAAGGGGTGCGGTCGATGGCGATGGCAAGCTAGAGAGAGAAACTATCACTGGGTGAGTGTGATTCCATGCGATTGGTTACCAAAATGAAGAGAAGATGACACCTACGGACGCTGGTGTGGCATGATGGAGCTCCTTGGTGTGTCATCGATGGCGTTTGAACACCAGCGTGGGTGGATTAGGGGGTGGTGGTGTGTACGTGAGCTCAACAACAGTAAAGGGGGAGAAAGGGGCTCGGCGATGGGATCTTATAGGCTAGGACGGGCACGGTAGAAATGGGAATAAGCATCACCCGCACACCATCACCGCAGATGGGGCCTGCCATACTGTCTTGCCAACAGTAGATTGTTGGCACGGCTTACCGGCGTGGCAAGAAAATAAGGGGAAGGAAGGCGTCTGACGTGCGGGTCCTGGTTGCCAGAGAAAGAGGAGGGAGAGGGGATTCGGTAGTGCGCAAGCATGGGTGTGGAGTAGGCTTCCACCTAGGCTGAGTGGTGCTAAACTAGGCTACGTTGTAGGGCTGCAGGCGTGCTCGCGCGTGCGTGCGAAGGCACTGGAGTGGGCCACCGAGCAGGCTACGCTACTGGGCCACGTGCACGGAGGAAGAGGGAAGGAAGGGCGCATAGGGCTGGGCCTTCTTGGGGTTGGGCTAGAAAGGGGGAAGGAGAGAGTTTTTCAAAGAAAAATCCTTTTCCATTTCTAGTTTTCAAAACCAAGCGAAAATTCAAATGAGTTTGAATTTTTTTAACTCCAAACAACTTACCCTACACTCAACCAAAATTTTGTACTTCAGCATGAATGCAATCAATCATGTTTCTAAGCCTTATAGTAAATTTTAATTAGCCAAAAATTATTATTTTACCTAGGTTATAATGCATCAAAAACTAAGTAAATGCTCAAATTTAATAACTATATTATAAATGATTTTTTAGGGTGTTACAAACCTACCCCCCTTAAGATGAATCTCATCCTCGAGATTTGGATGATTCAAAAAGATTAGGATAGTCAGATTTCAGATCATCCTCTCTTTCCCAGGTTGCATCATCCACTGAATGCCTGTTCCACTAAACCTTACACATTCTTATAATCCTACTCCTTGTGATTCTCTCAGCTATTTCCAAAATTCTCATTGGATATTCTTTGTATGACAGATCCTCTTGGATATCTGGTTCATCCAAAGGTAACTGCTCCTTAGGTACTCAAACATTTCTTAAGCTATGATACATGGAAAACATCATGAACACCTAAGAGTTGTTCCGGTAATTCTAGCTGATAAGCAACTTCTCCTCTACTATTGATGATCTTGAAGGGTCCCACATACCTGGGTGACAACTTTCCCTTAGTATGGAACCTCTTAACTCCTCTCATAGGAGAAACTTTGAGATAAATAAAATCTCCAATCTCAATCACCAAATCCCTTCTCATGTCAGCATAGCTTTTCTGTCGGGACTGTGTGACCTTCAAGTTTTGCCTTATTGTTTGTACATGTCTCTCCGCCTGTTGCAAAACTTCTAGTCCAAAGACTTGACTTCCCCCGTTTGATTCCAAAACAGTGGTGTCCTGCATTTTCTGCCATACAACACTTCAAATGGTGCCATCTTAAGACTTTTCTGGTAGCTATTATTATAAGAGAATTTAGCATAGGGCAAACTCTTATCCCAACTTGTCCTGTACTATAGAGCACAAGCTCTTAGCATATCCTCTAATTTGATTTGTTCTCTCGGTCTGCCCATCTATCTAAGGATGATAAGCTAAGCTAAAGTTCAACTTCATGTCCACGAACTCATGCAACTTCTACCAAAACTAAGATGTGAACTGTGTTCCCCTATCTAAAACAATCTTCTTCGGTACTCCATGTAAACATACAATCCTTTCCATGTATAGCTCTGCCAACTTTGCACCAGAGTAAGTTGTCTTGATAGGAATGCAATGTACTACTTTTGTTAGACGGTCTACGATGACCCAGAAAGGATTGTATGTACGGGGTAATCCCACTATGTACGGGGTAATCCCACTATGAAATCCATTCCAACTTCTTCCCATTTCCACTTGGGTACCTTCATAGGTTGTAGTAAACCTGCTAACCTCTGATGCTCTACCTTTACTCTTTAGCACATATCACATATGGCCACATGTTCAGCTACATCTATTTTTAGTCCATACCACCAATATCTCTCTTTAAGATCAAGATACATTTTAGTACTCCCTGGGTGTATAGAATAGGCCGAGTCATGAGCCTCCCTCAAAATAGACTCTCTAATAGACTTCACTTCCAGCACACAAATCCTTTTACCAAACCATACTGTTCCTTGTTCATCCATGTGGAAACCTAGGGCTTTACCAATCACTATACGTTCAGCAATATCTTTGATCTTCTCATTATTCAACTGTCCCTTATGAATCTCTTGTTCTAAAGTAGGTTCTACCTCTAACTCCATAGTCTTAGCCATAATACCCAAATTCAGGTGTTCGAACTCCTCACACAACTCTCTAGGTAATTGAGTTGTATGGGCCATGTTAACATAACTCTTCCTACTCAAAGCATCTGCTACAACATTAGCTTTTCCTGGATGATAGTGTATCTCCAAATCATAATCCTTGATTAACTCTGGCCATCTGCACTACCTCAAATTCAGATCTTACTGAGTGAATATATACTTCAAACTCTTGTGATCAGTATAAATCTCACACTTATGACCAATCAGGTAATGCCTCCAAATTTTGAGAGCATGTACCACAACTGCTAACTCCAGATCATGAGTCACATAATTTAACTCATGTTTTCTTAGTTGTCTAGATGCGTAGGCAACAACTCTACCCTCTTGCATAAGAACATAGCCTAGACCTTGTCATGAGGCATCACAATAGATAGAGAAGCTTTTGGTAAGATCTGGTAAGACAAGCACTGGGGCAGAAGTTAGTCTCTTTTCAACTCCTCAAAACTATCCTGACATTGCTTAGACCATACGAATTTGGCATTCTTCTCCAATAGGGCAGTCATAGGTATTGCTAACTTAGAGAATCCCTTGATGAATCTACTATAGTACCCATCCATACCAAGGAAACTCTGAATCTCACTGACATCCTAAGGTGGCTTCCAACTCAACACATCTCTAACCTTCTTGGGATCTACTGCTACTCCTCCATTAGAGATTATGTGACCAAGGAAAGATACTTCTTTTAGCCAAAACTCACATTTGCTAAACTTAGCATAGAGCTGATGTTCTCTAAGCTTTTGCAATACTAGCCTCAAATGTTCCTCATGTTCTTCTTCTTCTTAGAGTAGACTAATATATCATCAATGAACACAACGACAAACTTGTCAAGGTACTCCATGAATACATTGTTCATCAAATACATGAAGTAAGCAGGTGCATTTGTCAGACCAAAAGACATGATTGTGAACTCATATAATCCATATCAGGTCACAAAAGCGGTTTTGGAAATGTCAGAACATCTTATTCTCAACTAAAGGTATCCAGATCAGAGGTCAATCTTGGAAAATACACAAGCTCCCTTCAACTGATCAAACAGGTCATCGATTATAGGCAGTGGATACTTGTTCTTAATTGTGACCTCATTAAGTGATCTGTAATCTATGCACATTCTTTGTGTGCCATCTTTCTTCTCTACAAACAATACTGGTGCACCCCAAGGTGAAGAACTAGGTTGGACATAACCCTTATCTAGTAGTTCCCTTATTTGTTTCTTAAGTTCTGCTAATTCATTCACTCCCATTCTATAAGGTCTCTTAGCTATGGGTGTAGTTCTAGGTAAAAGTTCAATTATAAACTTAATATCTCGTTTAGGTGGCATACCTGGTAACTCCTCAGGGAAGACATCTGGATACTCATTTACTATCCATATATCCTCTATGGTTGTGCCCTTCAATTGATTAACCCGATAGATTTCCAAGGCTAGCTGTGTTGCTACATACTCAACTTTCTCTCTAGATGGAGTGGTTAGATTCACAGAACTATTCCCATGATTTATAACTACCTTTCGGGACCTCGACCAATCCGTACCCAAGATAACATCAATTCCAGATGAGTCTATGACTACAAGGTTGGCTTAAAATTCTACCCCCCCCCCTTATGATGAGACTAGCAGCTAAGCATATCCAATTTGCTTTCATTTCCCCTCCAGATGAGTTTACTAACATGGGTTTCTTCATAACACATATGGGAATACCATGCTTCTTTATGAAAGTATATGCTATGAAGGAATGTGAAGCACCAGAATCAAAAAGAACTATAGATGAGTTTGAGTTAACCGGAAACATACCGATCACCACATCAGGTTCCTCCTGAGCTGTCTCTGCGGTCACATGGTTGACCTTTCCATGAACATAGTTCTGCTGCATATTAGCCGTCTTCTTAGGACATCTATTGGAGTAATGTCTTGGTTCTCCATAGTTGAAGCATCTGTTGTCATTGATTGCATTTGGCGCTTTTGGTGCGCCATTCTTTGGTAGAGCATTGGGGACATTGCTCTTCATAGGAGCATTGTTAGTTTGCGGCTGGCGCTGGATTGGTGCCTTATACTGTTGCTGCTACTGTTGTGCACACTGTGGTTGCTAGTTGCGGTTGGTTAGACTAGATTGACCCTGATAGCACTGCTGAGGATGAGTCTATTGAGAATTGGTACAGAAGCGAGAGTTGCTCCTAGATTGCTGTCCCTAGAACTTTCTTTTCTTGTCCTCCATCTCACAGCGCTTGTTCTCAATGACCAAGGCTTTATCCACTAGTTGCTAAAAACTAGTGAAGGTATGAGATAACAATTGGTACTGGAGGCCATCATTCAAACCTTCCATGAACAATTCCTGCCTCTTGTCGTCATCCTCCACTTTAGTAGGTGCATACCATGATAATTGTATGAACTTGTCATGATACTCTGCAACAGACATGCTCCCTGCTTGAGAGCCAAGAGTTCCTTCTTCTTGAGTTTCATCAACCCAGCAGGCACATGATGAGAGCGGAAGGCATTGCGAAACTCTTGCCAAGTGATGGGATTAGCTTCATTACAACCAAAATGGAAAGAGTCCCACCAGTAAAGTGCATCCCCTTGCAGCTGTCCAGAAGCATACAAAACCTTCTCTTTGTCTTCACACTGTGCAATCTCAAGTTGCCTCTCAATTGCACATAGCCAGTCATCAACTTGGAGTGGGTAGTGGAATGTTTGAAAATAGGTAGATGTCCCTTCAGAAACTCTCCCCTCTTATCCCTAACTTGAGGGGGTGCATTCCCATTCCCATTATTCTGCATGCTCGGATCCATCTGCTGAAGCAATTGAGTTTGCATCATCATCAGCTGCTCCATAGTGATAGGGGGTGGCGGCGGCAAGTCCTCGCCTCCTTGGTTGTTTCTCCTAGTGTTCACCATTTGTAGATACATCATATAAGTCTCATATGTCCAAAATATATAACCTTTAAGAGATAATGGCCTAATGAGAGTAGGTATCATAAGATCAAAGACAAGAGTTATATATATAGGGTATACAAAAAGATAATTGTTCTGAACTTTTCCAGCGAGTTGGACAGACAACAGTGCAGTAAAATGAGCATATCTCACTCTGTGTTAATATTTTGAATGCGAATTTGACCTTTCTAGAAAGCTTATGAAATTATCTACAACTTTCATTTAGAACACATTCTCAGATTCAGGCGTTAATCAGGTAAAAACAGACAACAAGCAGTACTTCTCTAGATTTCTGAGAGCACAGAAACATCAACTTAAAACAGCTGTATCTCACAATTCGTAATAGGTATTGAGGTGATTCTAGAGCCAAAAGAAATATGTAGAAGTCTACTTATCTCCATAAAATTTTCATGACCATTGGGCCTCTAGAACATGAGATATGAACTGATAAAGGTGAACTTCTCAGAATGACACAGAATGGACAAGATAAAAAGAAACCCAACTATTTATTCATATCATCCTTAAGCCTTAATCTTAAACTAAATGACTGTGGACATGCCCACAAATCATCACAATCATGACAAAAATCCAAATCAAACATTATCCATCATAACAATCATCCAACCACTCAAGTAACAATTGTTCCACCATTGAAAAGAAAAGAAACTAAGCACTCTTGCACATCTTTGCGTGTTTATTACATCTTTTTGGGAAATCCTCCTATGGGTCGATGTTGGTGCTAGTATTGGGGTCTCCATAGCCTCCTCTATTCCTTGGGGTGATTCAGTAGGAATACCTGGCGCTTCCACATTAGGACCACCTTGCTGCTACTTTAATGTAGCATTCTCATGGGCAAGCTGCAGGTATGCCTTCCCCATGACATCTAGCTCATCTAAGGATTGATCCAAGTCAGTGTTGGTCTAGGCCAAGCTCATCAGGGTAGGCCTAAGCCTATGGTTCTCCTCCCCAAGTGGTGTGGCGATGTTGCAGGTGGACTGGCCGCTCCGACGGTAGGGAAGATATCGATCCTCCTCCCATTTGATGTCGTCAAAGTGGTGATCGTGATTGATCACCAATACCTATCGAGCAATTCCCAGATGGTGGCTGCATGTGTGAGCTATGTAGTGATGGCACGGTGGATGTAGTGCACCTAACTCCCTTCGTGGATGTACACCTCTGTCTCCCAAAAGCTGATGTAGTCGGGGTGGGTCCAATGCTCCATCCTGTACTGCACGATGCACCTGGTGTGGTAGCGGCGTACAAGGGAGAGAAGCTTTGGGTGGTAGTAGGCATCGCCCTACAAATCATAGTGGATCTCCATGGTCCACCCCTTAGCCAACAGTGCGGCATGGTAGTCATCACCATCACCACCATCTCCGTCACCATCACCACCATCATCTCCACTATCATCTCCACCATCACCACCATCATTACCCCCATCATCAGAATTAGAGTTGTCAGAATCATCACCATCATCAGGGTCACCAGCTCCATCATGATGCCCCTGTTCAGCTTCCTCCATGGGCTCCTCCTCAGATTCTTCTATCTCTATAGGCTCCTCATACATGGCCCTTCTTCAATCTTCTCGTCCATAGGTTCATCCTCCATCATGTCCTCCAGAGATTCCTCCATGGGCACCTCCATAGACAGTTCCTCCTAGGACTCCTCCACCATGTTCCTCAAAGCCTCAACTAGGTGTGGAGGAACATGCTTGCCAAGCGTGAACCTCATCCTCCTTGTTGGCATCACAATGGTACGTTTGCGAGCTATCAGCTTGGTGCGGGCCATCTATAAGATTGAAAAGGTTGAGTATTAGAATAAGATAATTTTTGCAACAGATAATAGACAGAATATAAGCAAAATTTTAATAGTAAATTAAAGTAGCAAAATAAAGATAATGTGTTCCTAAAAACATCCATTTCTAACTAGGTTGATCGTCCTACAGTCAGTTATAGCTTTGATACCAATTTGTCGCACCCAATTTTGCATAACAAAACCAAGTGCTCATATATGTGAGCCCAGGATGTCCAAACACACATATAATCTCAAATTGCAATAATATCAAAGTAAAGTACTTTATTACATCGCATAATCTCATAACATAATTGTCACAAGTCTTGCTTGTCGGCAATATTATTACATAGAGTAGATAATTAAGTCCGATATGCCACAAGGACTCCAACTGGGGGACATCTTCCTAGTAGTCCTGGACATCCTCTGGAAACTCTTCATATGTATCATATGTTACCCATCCGAGATTTTCATTGAATGTAAAACAAGTGTAAGCTCACCATGCTTAGCAAGTATATCAAAGGGATCTATGAGGCTCAAAGGCTAGACACGGTTTGACTGCAGTTAGCAATTTTAGTTGGTGAAGTTTTAGCATCCTAAATCACTACTTTAGTGAATAAACCCAACCAAGTGGTAATAGTGAATAATCAAGATTATATCAATTTCCCAACCATCCATAATAACCACTAATCAAGAAGGATCTAGATTGCTCATATCCATGAGCATGGCTGTTATAACAGGTTAAATATTTGTGTAGAAATTGTATAACTTTACCCACCGAGCCATGATTCCCAATGTCGGGGTTTGCAAAGCCCACATCACCTCTAACTAGGAAGTGTGGTAGGGTTTCACTATGTAACCCTTTGCTAGTCGCACTAACAAGTCATAGCTGCTAAGGTTTCAACTATCTAGCTGTATGTGGCCCTCCTCTAGGAGTGGCACTCGTGGTCATGGCAGGAAAAGAAACATTCCAACTAGTGCTCCCCTCTAGCCCTTATGGAAAGCTACAGACGAGCTATTGCAATCCAGTTAACAGGTTAAAGTCAGAGCCATATGACACTCGGGGTTGTACGAAACCTCCTGGGTGGCCGCTTCAGGATTAAGTCCTTATGGAGAGGCACTAGAGCACTCAACCCAGTACTCTAGCCCCCTAATTGTTGCTAAAAGCCTCCATTTTAACATATTGCATAATACTTTTAGTCATGTTTAACAATTATTTTATGTTGAGCGCTGCACCATCTATCCAAAATGCATCCCAAACCATAGGTATCAAGGATGTGGTACAAGTAGTAATATAGGTAAAGTCCTTAAAGGTAATTCAAATTTAAACACATGCATGTATATGAATTGTAGAGTTCATAGGTACAAGAGGCCTTTGCTACACTTTCCTTCCTCAAAGTTTCCTTTCTAGTACTGCTGGTCACCTAACTGATCCTCTGAACTTTCAAACTGATCACCCTCTAAACATGTTCCAATTCATCAATCAAGCATCCATTCCAATCATCACATGCATACAAAGATACTTCTATTAGAACAGTACACCAAATAGTAGAAACATAGACTGTAAAGCTACTAAAACTAATCTACATACTACTACAAACACATGAGCAAAAGAATCACTCAAATCAGACTTAAAATGTAAAAGTTATGCATGAAATAAGGTTCCAGTGGCATTCTTATAAATAAAACAAACTTAAATTTGAATAAAACTATACTGTAACGTGTTCTTAGACTGCGCGCACTATTACTTAGAAACACAGGGGCTAAATTGGAAGAAAACATGACTAAAAAGAAATGCTTTTGGACTAATGTGTAACGTGGGTTGATTCCATGAAAACCGAGGGGCTAAATTGCAAAAACACACAGCTAACTGTGGGTTGACCCGCGTGGTTGCTGACTAGGTGCCACACGGCATGCTCTAGTTGGTCTAGTGAACCAGGTGTGCATGGACACGTTGACGTGGGCGCTATGCACCGCGTCCATGGTCCACGGTGGACCGGTCAGGCCCTAAAGGGGTACGTTCTAATCATGACCATTCAACCCCGATCAGATGGTGGCAAACAAAGGGAAAGGTTCCCCACCACCTACACAGTGGCACTGGTGAGCCCGCCATGACCGGCTGCGAGCCAAACACCATGGCGAGCGCTGGAATGGCATTCCCAACCACCTCGTTCGAAACTAAAAGCACAGAAATAAAGAACGGGATCTTGCGAACTCAGTCGATTACAGAAAAGAGACGAGGAGCACATCGAGGCGACGGTCCCATTGTGGCGGCATGGATGGCGTGATCTGGAGCTAACCGATACGATGCTCTAGAGCGACATCCACAAAAAGGAGGGTACGGGGAGGTAGAGTGGCTCACCACAAGTCCGAGGAAGGTGTTCACGGCATTCGGGAGGGCTCTAAGGGGTCTGGTTGACGGCGACAACGAGCTATAGAGAGAAACCGTCATGGGTGAGTGTGATTCTGTGTGACAGGTTAGCAAAATGAAGAGAAGATGACACCTACGGATGCGGCGAGGCACAGTGGAGCTCCTAAGAGCGTCGTCGACGGCGTTTGAGCACCGACGCGGGTGGATTAGGGGGCGGCGGTGTGTACGTGAGCTCAGCAGCAGTAAAGGGGGAGAAAGTGGCTCTATGGCGGGTCTTATAGGTTGGACGGGCTTGGTAGAAATGGGAATAAGCGTCACCCGCCCACCATCACCGTAGATGGTAGGCGTGGCTTCCCGATGCGGTGAGAAAGGAAGGGGAAGGAAGGCGTCTGACGTGCAGGTCCCGGTTGCTAGAGAAAGAGGAGGGAGAGGGGATTCGACAGCGTGCGAGTGTGGGCGCGGAGTAGGCTTCCGCCTGGGCCACGTGGTGCCAAACTAGGCCGCGTTGCTGGGCTACCGGCACACGCGCGCGTGCGTGCGAAGGCGCTGGAGTGGGCCGCCGAGTAGGCAGCATTGCCAGGCCATGTGCATGGAGAAAGAGGGAAGGAAGGACACATAGGGCTAGGCCACTTGGGGTTGGGCTGGAAAGGGAGAAGGAGAGAGTTTTTCAAAGAAAAATCCTTTTCCATTTCTAGTTTTCAAATCCAAGCCAAAATTCAAATGAGTTTGAATTTTTTTAACTCCAAACAACTTAGCCCTACACTCAACCAAAATCATATACTTCAGCATGAATGCAATCAATCATGTTTCTAAGCCTTATAGTAAATTTTAATTATCCAAAAATTATTTTTTTACCTAGGTTATAATGCATCAAAAATTAAGTAAATGCTCGAATTTAATAACTAGATTATAAATGAATTTTTAGGGTGTTACAACCTCTTTAGAGTTTGCTCTGATGGTCTGCTCAGAAGATGTGTACCAGCAGAAGAAGGCATCAAAATCATAGAGCAATGCCACTCATCAACATATGGAGGGTATTATGGTGCATTCCGCACCCATGCAAAGATCTAGCAAAGTGGATTCTTTTGGCCAACTAGGTATGAAGACATGAAGGACTTCATCTAGAGGTGTTGTTCATGTCAAAGGCATGGGAACAACAATTCAAGAGATGCCATGCCACTCACCAACAACCTCTAAATCGAGCTCTTCGATGTCTGGGGTATTGACTACATGGGACCATTTCCAAAATCAAAGAATTGTGAGTACATCCTGGTGGCAGTTGACTATGTATCCAAGTGGGTTGAAGCTATGCCATGTAGAGCTGTTGATGCAAAGAACTCCAAGAAAATGTTTGAAGAAATACTATTTCCACTATTTGGAGTTCCGAGAATGGTGATAAGTGATGGAGGCACTCACTTTATTGATAAGAACTTTCACAAGTACTTGTTAAAACATGGGATCCATCACAATGTCGCTACTCCATACCACCCTCAGACAAGTGGCCAAGCAAAAACATCAAACAAACAAATCAAGAACATTATGCAAAAGACGGTCAATGAGATGGCGACTGCATGGAAGGATAAACTACCCGATGCATTGTGGGCCTATATAATGGCCTATAAAACACCTCTTGGGATGTTACCATCCAACTCGTTTATGGCCTATCATCTACCTATTGAGCTAGAATTCAAGGCTCACTAGGCCATCAAATGATGGAACATGGACATGGAAGCTGCAGGACCTAGGAGGAAGATGCAACTTTCTGAGCTCGATGAATGGCGTGAAAAAGCATATCACAACGCCAAGATATACAAGGAGAGAACAAAGCGATGGCACGATAGGAGGATTAAGAAGAAGGAATTCACCTCTGGAGATAAGGTATTACTTTTTAATTCTAGGGTGAAATTATTCGGGCACGAAAAACTTCGTAGTAAATGGGAAGGGCCATTCAAGGTTATAAGTACTTCGTCGCATGGAGCTGTAACACTTCAAAATGATGAAGGTACGTTATTCAAGGTAAATGGCCATTGTCTCAAGATCTTTCGAGAACCTAAAAAAACCCCTGTGGATTTGGATGAGGGAGATTTTATTATTTTGACATAGAATTACACCTCTGCCCGCCTCCTCACGATTCGTAACGTGGTAGCATATTTTTTGAGATTAGTTAATTATTAGAAACCATCGTGCGAAAGATGACCGTGCGGTGGCAACATGTGGGGCTGGCCAGCCCCATTGTCAGGCTAGCCGGCCCACTTGTCAGCCGCACCGCCTCTGCTCGATTATCTCATGAACCTTCTATAATATTCTCGCAGAAATCTCTAGATTTCCAAGCCATTCGGTTTTCCCTCATTACGAGACCTCTAATGGATATATCTTGACCCTTGCTACCTATTTCCCCCAATATAAACAAGCCCCTGCTTGCCTCCAAAGCCATCCCAACATGCTTCTCATCTTCGGTAGCAACAAAGCTTTCATTCTTCCATGTTCCAATGGTCGGTAGAGAGATCAGCCCCTTCGGAGTTGATCTTAACATGAAGCCCAATGCTCTAGCGCTGAGCGTCATCTCGCCATGAGAGATAGCGTCCATCCCTAGCCAGTCCTACTTCACCTAGCCATCTATCATCCAGTGATCACTCTACCGCCACCGTGTCTACTTCTACAAGACAAGCCATGCCACTCGAAGGCACCAAAGTCGATCATGGTGCCTAAGGAGATCAACCTCCTGCCCAAGCTAAATGAGATGCTCACAAGGGAGAAGACCAACAAGTTCGGGGATGTCACCTATGCCAAGTACAAGTCGGTCACACCTCGTGTGATCGTAGATGGTATTCGAGCTGCACCCGAGCAAGTCAAGGTTGTGCCACTGAAGGAAAAAAAGAAGAGAGCGCCACTTGCCGCACCAGAGAATGATGAGAAGCACCAATGGATGACCACATCAATGTTGCATGATAAGATCCAAAATCGTACTGAGTATACCCATGCTCTGTAGCATAGGATCAATAAAGAGCACATCTATCTCAAGGATCAAGAATACGAGCTTACTATCCTCTGCCGCTATGTTGTCAATCAGGACAAATACATTGGTTGGTTAAAGTTTGTGATAGCTAGTTTGTCTAGGTTGGATTATAATAAAGTGCCTTATGATATCATTGGAATTGTGTTGCTATTATCTACTCTCTATTATTTTGTATATGTGTTTGTCTCCACATGTTGTGCATAAAGGTAAATAGGAAACAAGTGTGGGGGAAGCACACCGCGAAAATCACAAAATTCAGAAAGCAACAAAACAAGAACTATGCTCGCCTAAGTTGGACTCAAATGGGCTCTGTGGTAGGCCACCCAGTCAACCCTATGGACCGGCTAGCCTAGCCTAGTGGCCGCCTGCCTCGTGCTTCATCCACGGTCAGGTTTGAGTCCCATATGATCTATTTTCACCTATCTTGCTTTATGTTTTGAACCGAATTAAAAAATCCTTTGATACAGAACTTTAAAACCTGAGGAAAGATTATTTTAGTCATGACTTAAGGATAAACTCACATAATGCTTTTCCTAGAAGTGTTGCTACTGTTGGGAACTTATTATTAGGGACCCCATGTTACTTAAGTTATTGTGGAATGAGATATAGTAGAATAATGGGAACTTGATTCTTGATGTATCATTGTTGGAGAATTTTATTTCAAAAACTTAAAAATAAATAGCTACACCTCTCTTTTGTGGTAAAGCATTATCCTACCAGAGCCAAATATGATAGACTAGAAAACCTTCTACATATACTACTTATCATTGCATTGAGTTCGGTCAAACCTTGTGACCCTTGTTGAGAAACTTATCATGCTCTCAAGATCAAGATCACATACACTCCACATATATGTGCTGCTCCTACACTAGGGGTATGCAAAAACATGTTTCCCATCCACCCAAAAATGTTCTACTCCTACATTGGGAATAGACACAAAAAAAGTTTGTTAGGATAAATGCTCCAAGTTCTTGCAAATATCTCTCTTAAAATGTTTCAATTGCAGAAAAAGAGGCATGGGCTATGCAAGAGTTATTCATGAAAAAAAGAAAGTATTGAAAAAATGGACACAAAAGTGTCCAAGATATCAAAAACAATGGGTACTTAGATGCCCGCCTGAAAAAGAGAGAAAAAGAAAGATAGCCCATGTTTTCTTGCAAAAGTATCTCAAGGTTTCAAACAAGAGAGATATGTTTCAAGGGGCATAGTAGAATTAGGTTAGCCACCATATATATACATCCATGCACATGCACATCTTGATCTAAGAGTATGACATTTTTCTCTTTGGATCCTTGTTTTGACTTTACAATATATGCAATGCAAGTATGTATTCATCGCTACTCGAGATCAACATAAGCCTTTAGAAGTAGGTAAAAAGAAGGCAAAGGCATCTATGCCTTGGTGAGGATCCACAAATACCACATATACTGAGAGGTTTGAGAGTACAACAAAAAGGAAAAGGTAACCTATGTTTTGGTTTCAAAAATCTTAAAATATTTCTCCAACTGACTTGACTGAAAGAAGATGGTGATATGTTTCAAGCTGTTCCATTCTTCAACCGCCCAAAGTTTCATAATAGACATTTTGAATCCTATAGAGCATGTATGATAGGGAATGGTTTTATGTTGATGTCTTGTCCCAAGGTTATGTCTTAAGTAATCCATCCTTTTATCGAGAACGAGTAAAAGCCTAAGTGTGGGGGAGTTTGTTGATAGTAGTTAATAACAATCATAAACCATCAATATACCTTGCATAAATGACTAAAATGGATCACCAACATAGACTTAGGGGTTTAAACTAACAAATTCCATGAGTCTTGGTGAATTTTTTTTTAGCAGGATTTTATCAGAAACCCGTCAAGGAGGACTTATTCATCAAAGGAAATCATGTTAGCCCATGACGGTACTGACTTGGGAAGACTCTAGAGGGCATTCCACTGAAGTAGGCCATGTGTCTCTAACATGTGGGGCTAGCTGGCCCCACCTATAGACTAGCCACTCAATGGGCCCCACATGTTAGCCCCTCCTTGCTACGTCGGTTCTCCACCGCCTCAAAGATCAAATCTACGCCGTTCTTTTAAGTCAGTTTGATCCAAGGGTCTAGGATGATTGAAGCTCCCTATATATACCTCTTTGCACCCCCCTCCTAAAGGCAATGGTCCTGAGTTTTGAGAGCCAGAAACCCTAATTCTTATCTTCACTAGGATCAGAGTTAGCAATCAAGAGATGATTAGTTCTTCAAGTTAGGATCTAGCACTAGTACACAGGTGGGCTTCAATCCTAGTTGGGAACTAGGTTTTAGTCCTAGTTTTCCAATTGGGATTGTGGATCCAGGACTAAAGGCTAGGACCTATAGTCCTGGGTCACACAACCGGGACTAAAGCTCATCCTCGGAACTAAAAAAATAGTTTAAATCCTAGGAGACTGTTCTTGCAGTGCGTGAGATTCGAACCCAAGACCCCTTGCCTCACGTGTAGCTTCCTTACCAACTGAACTACACACCACATCTGACAAAGTCCTGTACGCTCTCCTTTTGAACTCACTCATGGGGGACCTTTAGTCCTAGGTGGGAGACCTTTAATCTAGGTTTGTGACACCAACCGGGACTAAAGGGTGTCTTTTACTCCTAGTTGGTGTTACCAACTAGGATAAAAGGGCCTTTGGTGCCTGTAAAATTTAGACTCAGGACTAATGCTCACTTTAGTCCTGGATCCTAACACAACCAAGACTAAAAGTGTGAACCAAAAGTCATTTCTCTACTAGTGTAGTCTTGTATTAGAAATAGAGAGATAGAGTGTGAGGGAAGAGATTGGAGGAAGTGTCAGCCTATTTGTGCTCTCTCTATGGCTTGTACCTTGGCAGAATCAAGTTCTTCTTAAGCTTGCTTCAGAGATTTCTCTGGTAATCAACTTCTAATTCAAGTAAGTAATGTGTTTATATTGTTCTTTAGGTTTGCGACTCTTTGGAGTACTTTAACCCTTGTCGCTCCTAGGTTAGAGTAGTATTTGTAGTGTAAGCGTGGTGCTTAGACTCGGTTACTCGTGTTTGTACCCTACATTCCTGATCGGTGGTAGATCATGATGGTGACCCTTATAGCCTCGTTGAGTCCTTTGTAGACCACCTCCTGTCTATAGGCCAAGTAGGACTACTATAAGAAACATACTTTGCCTATGTTTTCCTTAGTAATATCCCCAGATTGAACAATAGAAGACATAGCTTACTGAAGTTAGAACTAGAAGACCTTAGTGATCTCTTCTATACTCCTATTATCTTAAGCCTTGTTGCTACTCCAGGTTAACTTGTACTTAGTTATTCTCACAGACATTTCCTTAAGTTTGATATTCTAAAAAACTTTCCAGTGAAGTGCTACATCTGTATCCATGCACTTGCAGATTATTCTATATGCATTAATATATACCAACACCAGTATAACTCCTCGTGTCTTTTGGATACTACCATTGTCTTCCTGGAATAGCGCAACAATCGTATAAATTCACTAGTCAGTCGACAAAACACTGACACATATCATAACTCGCAACACCTTTGAAAAGGATCATGTTTTTGCAACCCACAAGTTTTCAAGTTTTAGGATGAGACATTTTTAGCGAACAAACTTAAATCTTGGGGAATACTAAGCTACAATCTAGGCACAGATGAATTATAGATAGTGCAACTATTCATCATTTCAATAAAGGAGAAACTGAGCATTCTTAAAACACATATGTGGAGCGGAATTCATATTTTTTTGGAATTTTTATAATTTTTAGGATTTTTTAATTTGCTAATAATTAATAAATGTATGAAGAATGTGAAAAATAAAAGATACAAGGTACCTCTATGGGGTCCTCCCCCAAGCGAGCTCGAGGCCAGACGTGGCATGTTGCTAAGTCTTGTGGGTGATGTCGACGAAAAACCATCGGTAGTCCATCGAGGGGTATACCCACAATGGTAGATTGTATGATAGAGGTTGTAACACCTAGGTGTTTGTCACCAGTTAAGCAATGGGTTTGAGCTCAAACATGACATGTTAAGTGGTGATGAAGGTGTTAAGATCAAATCTACAAGAGCGAGCTCCAACTTAAACTTGGACAACACAGCCTTAGTTACATGTGGACCCTTGTTAAGATTATGCAAGAGTAATGTTAAACATGCTTATTTCATGTACATTACATCAACATGCATCCATCTTGACTAGTGGAAAAGTTTCATGAAGTTTGGAATCAAGAAGTCACATGAAATGATAAGTTATAATCTTTCTTGTATTGCTTTATTAAGTGAATGGAATTATAGGTCATCGACCAAACCTTGCAACCTAGCTCAAACAACTCTACTTACACTCATGAACAAAAGTTATGAAGGGTTCGTGTTGAGCAAAAGTCAAGAAAATGCCTCAATAGGTCTAAAACTCTAATTTAAGCTTTACCGTGATGCTACTTTGACTTGGTTTGAACTATGGCTTAGATTGTTTGCATGGCAGTGGAACCTAAATAAAAGTTGAAGTTTGAGTGGAGTAGAACAAACTTTGTTTTTGTACGAAGAGCCAAATTAGCTTGGAACTAAGTCAAACAGAGGCTTGAAGATGGAATCAGCTGCCGTCTAAGGCTCTTAGAAAAATATTTTAAGTCCCTGATTGACAACAGCAAGTTGACTTGTTTGTGAATTTTTATCTTCCAAATTCATGTGGTAGCTCAATTGGATTCCTTAAGATGAGTTGAAGTACTTTTCATGGTGAAAACAATAGATCAAGTCTCATCAAATTTGGAGTTCATTTGGATCTTCAAAAAATAGTTTCCAAAGCAGCAAAGGTTTACTTTGTCACTTAACTAACATCGACATTGGCATTCTGCGTTCTCTAGATTTTGTTAGACAACTTGATTTGGTCCATAGATAAAAGTTGGAGTATACATGGTGGAGAAGAGCATATAAAAAGTTGGACTAAGTTTGACTCCATTTTGGTCCTCAATCTTGGGTTTACTTAACCGTTGTCAACACCCTGACACTGTCACTTTGGGGCTTAATTAGCCACTAACCTACAGCCCTAATTGCTAGTTACCCTTAACAAAAGTTGGAGAGGACCTAGAGAGCAACAACTTTGGTACAGGCACCTAGGTCTAAATCCAAGTGGAATATTCCAAAAATAGGATCCAAAGCAGGCCGGTTTACGCACACCAGGTGTCCGATGAATTGCCTTCATGGCGACCATGCACTGGCCGTGCCTCGACCTTTGCTGCCATGTGCCCCATGCCCCAGCGCCAATGGGGAGATGCCCGAGCACTCTCTCCTCACTCGCCCTCACTCCCTACTCCCTGGCGCCCGCTCTTGCCTCTTGCTCGCCCACCCTTGCCTCTATCGACCGTGTAGAGGGCACACAGCCATGGCCACCCCCAAGCTCAGTTCTACATCCATCACATCCCTTTGCAGCAGCCCTCTAGTGCCGCCACCGAGTATGCCTCTGGCTCCATGACCACCTCCCCAAACCCTTGGCGGAGCCGAGACCCACCGTGCGCTGCCGTCTGCCATCGTAGTCGTTCTGGCCGTCTGGCCGCCTACCGCCATGGCCCTATCGCTATCGGCTATAGCCGACCAAGCCAGGGTCTGGCATGGCCACAGTTGGACATGGTCAAGCCTGGCCAGCCCCTCCCCGCCGCTGCCGGCTCTCGCGGCCAAGCCTGGCCGACCCCAAGCAATGCGCTGCTCCCTTACTGTAATGAAGAGAGAGCGAAGGACCGCGGGTAGGAATTAGAAGAAGTGGGAGGGTCTAAGTGCGAAGCCATGACTTAGATGAATAGTGCAAGGAAGGATCTGTTTGTTGGAGTTTAATTTGTGGAAACTGTAGGGTCCCCGATGTAAGATCTACATTCCTTTTCTTTTGTTTATGTAGATTTGGATGATCAACTTGTGAAAATGCATAGTAAATCATAGAAAAATCATAAAATAACAAATGTTGACCTTTTGGAATCCTTGTGAAATTATATATGCAGTCGATCTATAATATGGCATGATTTAGTTTAAAGTTTTGGCTGTAAAAATCAATTTATGCAGTTAGGTTCTTAATACTAGTTATATCTTGTCTTTTTCATAACTTCAGTTGTGTGGCTAAAATGAATGTGAAATTTTTATGGAGTGCTTCTCAGGTTATGGTCGTTGTCTCATAAAAATTTTAGGAGTTTAGGCTTGATAGTTTAAGAGATATAAAAATAACAAATGCCCTGTGTTGCTTTGCTCTTATTCTAAATAGGACTGAATGCTTGTATTAATTGGCTCAGTTAAGTTTTGAATCATGACTTTATGACAATACATGACTTGTAGTACTTTTCTTAAGCTTTTCAAAAAGCTAAATGGCATAATTTTTGGTTAAGTAGATTTTTAGTTATTGTTGCTTACATTTCTGTGGTTATTTCTGCCCAAACTCAGACAGGGTTGCTTTGTTGGTATTGTGGGGCCTTTTTAATAGTAGAATTAGCTTTAAGTATTTATAAAAAAGTTGTTCAGAATTTGCTAAGATTTCTAAATAGTCTATAACCACATTTATTGGACATGTATAACTCTAGTTATAGCTGTTTAAAGTGACATGTCAGATTCTGTCCATATTTTAGATAGAGATGCATTTATTGGATTAATTGACCTTGTTAACTGTAGAATCATCTTAATATGATAATAATAAAGTTTTAAGTTACTTTATAATCTTTCCAACAAGTTATTATTCATGTTTGTTGGAGGTATAGAACTCCAATTATGCTTTTCTGAAGTTCCTATCAGTTTTCTGTATATAATTGTACCACTGCTGTTTGGGCTGCAAGTGCAGTTTTGCTTATGCAATTATTTTCGTGGTGTAAATGATGTTTGTTGTGGTTGTAGTGAATACCAATGTTGTAGATAATTTCGTAATGTTGCTTGTGTTCAAAATGCATGGCCATAGGCCAGATAATTTAGGAGCTATAGATTTTATAATTTCCCTGTCAGGTTTTGCATGCTCTCAGTATAGATCTGAATGATTGTGTTGTTTGACACAACTAAGCTTTGAATCATGTCTTAGAGATAATATAATAAGTGTAGTGATTTTCATGATCTTTCCAAATTGTTAAAGATCACTCCTTTTGGTGGTCTAAATCTCTAGTTATAAGCTTGTGAAGATGCATGGCAGAATTTGTCCAAGTCTGGACAGAGGTACTTAATTGTACTTAATTGACCTTGTTAATGGTGGAATCATCTTGTGATTATAATAAACATATTTTATATAATTTAATAAGATTTCTAGAAAGTTAAGGTTCATGCTTGATAAATGTTTATAACTCTAGTTATACTGTTTTGAAACTACTACTACTTTTATGTCCTAGTTCTATGTAGATCGGAAACATTGGCATGTTTGACCTAGTTAGATTTGGAATAAGCTTTTGGTGATAATAACAATGTTGTAGCCAATTTCATGAGATTTCTAGAAAGTCTAGGATCACCTTCTTTGGATGTCTGGATCTTCAGTTATGGATAAAACAAGTGACTATTGTGCTGCTGTCCAGATTTTTATACATGTGCTAGGTGATTGCTTTAGCTTGCTCTTGTTTTGGCTAAACATGTTGGTTAGTTCTTGATCGATGCATGTGTGCAATATCTGAACTTAAGTTCACTTGTGTGCCATGCCTAATATGCTTGCTATCCCTATATAATAGGTTGTGTGATGTTTAGTTAAATAACTCTAGGTGCCTATGTCTTACATGATCTTATGTTTGCCTTGAATGCTATTATGTGATGCATCTCATATTACCATTCTTCATATTCATGCACTTGCATCTCATCTAGGTATGCTAGATGAACCACGTGAAGGACGTGATGTTAGAGCCAAACCCGAAGACAGTTTATGGTGGACCTATCTCGAAGATGGAAGGACTAAGCAAGTGCCGAGATAGAAGATACTCTCCTAGTGAGTGTCGTCTAACAAACACTCACCTAGTGTTGGATCCCAAGCAAGCCCCGAAGCATTCTAAGCCTCCTACATTTTTATAAATATCAGTTGAGTTCTTTATGTTTGATGCATTAGGTTATAAGAGGTTATTGGAACCACTTGATGCATAGAACTACCTTGTCCAGAAATATACCTTGAACTCTATGTAGGTCCAAGATCGAATGTATGCTTAGCAATGCTTAGACCGGTAGAAGTCGGGTGATTTCCTATCACCTGCGAGATATAGGTGGATACCAAAGCACGGTTGGCTATATTTGCTATCATGGAAATAACCATGTGTTGATGAATAAAAAGGAGACCGGGTGGGATATCGATAGGGAGCAACAAGGCATGGAGGTCTTGGGTGTGGATCTATCCCCGTCTATGTCGGTTAAGGACCAATCCATAGTACATCCTCATGTCATGTTGAATGCATGTCTATCAATTAGTTGGCCGGATAACTCATTCTGACCATGAAGCCATGTAGCTCAACTTAGGCCAAAAGCCGGAAAGTGAAAGTGCGCACTCTGGTAGTAGTAAGGATGTGTGGGGAGCCATTGGCATAAGTCCAAAGGAGAGATTGGCCTCCTAGCAGAGTGTATTCCCTGAGAGTGCGGTGCTGCTCGGACCCACAAATTTGTTCCTGAGCTATACCAAAGGTGACCCAAGGCAACCACTGATCAGGTTGATTGGGTGTGTGTTAGGAATAATTCCCTAGCTGGGTAGGAATCGATTCGAATCATCGTCTCTCCCGTATAGTGAGGACTTGACTGAGCAGTGGCAACATAGAATAACTTAATTGAACTTGATGGTTATAATGATGATGATGATGTTACAACATTATACCAGATATGGTTACTATTTCCTATTACTAAATGATATTCCACATGTTTGGCATAGGTTAGTTGCTAATCTAAAGATGAATAGCTATAATTAACTTGGTTACCGAATTATAAAATGTATAGCTCAACTAGTGGCTTTTTTTGCAAAATTTTGTCAAGCTAGCTCCACCTATAAAGCCTTGCATACTCCTTGGTGTTACTTTATTTCTGGTTTATGACGGGTAAGTCTAGCTGAGCACATTTGATTACTCAGGGTTTATCCCAATATGTTGCAGGTGAAGTTCTCGGCCTACTGAAGATGGCGGCTAACCACCGGTGGGTTTGGTGACTCTATATTTACTTTTCATCTATATGCTTTTATAAGAGGATGTCACCTATGCTAGCAATGTATTTGGAACTTATATTAATGTAATCATTTGAAAGCTATGTTGTTTTCACTAATCGGTTTTGAAACCCAAACTTGTACTATTATTTGTGAATCCATTTGTAATATTATTTCCACTGCAACTCTGTGTATGTGACGTGTATTTGCTTAATCACACGATCTTGGTTGTGATGTTGATTTACCGAGGTCCTTTGTGACACTTGGCGGACTACCAGGTTTATATAAGTGAAAGTATGTGCGTGTCAACGTGTTAGCAGGGACAACCATACATGATCTTGTATAAATTGGGTGGTTCTATCACAGCTGGCATCAGAGCAAGATTAATCATAATACTATCATATACATAGTTTTAAAAACAAAGTTTTTGTTTCAAAAAGCCTATTTTAACTAAAACTTTAGCTATAGGCAAATTTGTCAAAACTTATTTGCAAAACTATGCTAGCGACGTCCTCCTTTATGCCCAGTTAAGGACTATTAGGTGGCTATCTAAGTACTAACTATGGGGGATGTACTTTATTGCAATTTTTACTTTTGTCATCCATACGACATGCTATTGTATGGATGTCGTTCACTTGAATGGTAATGTATGGATCAATTGCCTCTATGCCCAGGTAAGTGTGAGTTGTGAGAGCATGACCGTCCAACTGTCGGTCTAGGGGAGAGTTAGCTGTGGTTACTGGAATATTTACATGTTACACACATGTATATATGAAGGTACTTAATTGTGGGTATATCTATTGGGTAGCTATGGATACCAAAGTATATATATCTAGGATGTATATATGGAGAGTATCTTAGTTTACTGCTTTCATTGTTTGCTTATTTATCTCTTGTGTGGATGGGCTGAAATGAAATCCTTCTGCAGGTACGCTAACCACGAATGTGTAGATTGAATGTAGCTGATGACTAGCTATATATCGAGAGAGTACGTATTATGCCACCAACATAGAACATGATTGCCACCTTAGGTTGGCAATTTCATGAGGACAAATAGGATGAGCATGCATCATGATTGTGCTTGTGCATAAATATGCTTCCCTCACTTTGTTCTAATACTAAGTAACTTGTGATCAATGTGATGTTACTATCTTCCCTGTGTGAAGCTAGACAAAATGTCTTGTTCCATGCTGCTTGAATAGCTGTGCTTGAAGATAGTGTGTGATTAGCTTTGCCTTGTATGTTGCTTCCAAAGGAAATAGATCACAAGTTAGTAGTTAGCAAAAACTTCATCCCTTCAAAAACTAATTTGCTAAGAATAAGTAAAACTTGTTCTGAAGATATGTTCACCTACTCAGTAGAAAGGAAATAAAAAATAACAATACCTTACCACCATGTTTTGCATGATATGGGTAGTGGTGTTGCTGTATGTGACTGCTTGTTATATATGAGCTTTGTGCTTAGTAATAGTCGCTTATGCTAATTGGATTGAGTGTTTCAAAATGCTTGCTTAAGACCATGATGTAGGTGTGGATGCTCGTTATCTAGGTAGTGCCGTAGCTATCACCCTTTTGTCCTCGATAAGCATATGAGTGTTGAAGAGCGCTATCCTAGAACAACGTCCAAGTTTTGATAATCACATGGTTGTCGTCTCCAATTAAGTTCTCTTAGGAGCCTGAGCCTGTACACGTGGTTGCTAGCCCTTGAACGTTGCGCTATGAAGACCTATATCCATGCCTTTGCTGATCCTTAGGCCTAAGCTTAGTTCCCTTGAATGCTTGTTGGTGTCGTGGTTGTCCCGCTCCTATGTGGGAGGACCCTACTCAAAAATCCTTGTCAAACTTTATTGCTCCTTCTCCTACAAACAATCTGGTGCAACGCTAATTGCTATCTACCCTGGCTTTGGAACCTTTTCCTCATAGATCATGTCATTGCTTTATTAACTGAATCCCTAGTTAGTGCATTGGCTCTGTCCCTCGAATCTCATTTGTTTTGTCTCCAACTCTTTCAAGTCTCTGGATGTTTATCAGTCTTGATCTCTTGTTGCTGCTCGGCAAGACCAAATCTCATGTTAATCTTTGCCTGGTAATCACCTTGGTGGACACAAGGCATATATGGAAATAACATAGGAGTCCCCTACCTAGTTGTCTTCAGCAACTAAGCGATGTTCTCTTGCGCTGTGTTTTGATCTTCAGATCGCCTCCTTGTTGACTCCTAACCCTGTGACTACATTTGTTTGCTATCCCTCCTTCTCACTGTGCTTGCTCCTATGCAACCAAATTTGTGCCACGTGAGAATTCTTATGGGTTGTATGTTCAGTAATGGTGCCACGATTAGCGATCTACGGTGCCATGATGAAATCGAGAGCCTCCTGTGGGCGCGCACACAAGGTTGTGCTGCTTGACACACGCTGGTATCGAGGTTTATAGTCATGATCCATTACAGAATTGCACTGATGTGTTATTTTCACGTGAGCTCTTCCTTGGTTATCTCTCCATATCTAATTAGAAGATCCTTATATTAGACTAAAAGTAGTAGAGGTTCCTTCTGACGTCATCCAGAGGATAACCTTGAAGAACATGTCACTAACATAAATAGTAATAGACTGCAAGATGTGGTAGACAAGTGGCTCTACTTGACGGTCCCTGTAATGATGCCTGTCATCTAGTGAGCTACTTATGTCATTCCTGTTGGATCAGAAAGGTGCACCACACTTAAGGTTGAACAAGTTATCAGTCGGACGATAAATGGACCAGGATATTATGTGCTATAATAGGTCACTTGGTGCTTATGAGCTTTCTATCCAAGTCTTGACCTTTATGTGCAAGACGATCAACCGACCTTCTTCGGTGTGACCCCTTTCCGCTGACTTCAATGGCGACCATCTGTTTATGCTTCGACCACAATTCTTATTGTTAAAAGTGAAGATTTGGAACTTTTTGATGTTGAGAGATAAAAATTAGTTACCAGTATGAAGGTTAATCTCTAGCTAGGTAACGACTCTTTGGTAACTATGAAGGCTAGATCTCACAGAACAATGTTAAGCAAAGAAATAGCAAAGCTGGTTAGCGATGCTAGTACTACTTTCTTCTCCAAGCCCTATGTCAAGTCAATTCCATCTTGGATAATCACACGGTCAATGCAAGATGCTATATCAGCTAAGTAAAGAGCTAGAGAAAGCACGTCCCTAGTCTTAGTCATTATCATTATGTATATGGTGCTATCAAAGGATTTGCTCAGGTCTCTATTGGAGGAAGCACAGAAGGATAATCAGAAATGTTTCCTTATCTAGTTGGACTGCCCCTCCACTTGAAGTATGCATTGTGCCCTACAACACGGCCCACAAGTCTGGTGCTTGTGTATCGTCGAGTTGGTGTCTAAATCAACGGTTGAGGTTGTTTCCTAAGAGTCATGTAAGGAAAACCCGAGCTTCCATCCTTAGTGAGAAAGCTACCACGGTTATAAAGAGAATTAGAGAGTTCCGAACACACTCCACAACACGTGAAGCAAAGAAAAAGAAGAACGGGAAATCTATCGAGATTTCATGGCACTAAACCATTTATCTTTAAGTCAGTGATTAGAAGCTCAAACAAGGTTGGGTTGCCACAACACTTGGCAATCTCATTCCTCTCTTAAGGTACTTCGATGCCTTAAGTTGGTTAGAGGATTGGTTGAGTAAAGCATCGGATTTGAGAGATGTTTTGATAGTTCGGTCCTAAAATTTCAGAACAAAGCAGTTTTGGTAGATGATTGGTTTGGATAGTCAAACGGTGTCCGTTTGAGCTGAATTTTGGTTAGTAGTTAAAGGACTCTTGGATCAAAATGCCTACAAAAATTTGTGCACAATGGAGTAGTAGTTTGCAGGATATGAACTGATTACCGAGAGGTATAGAATCTATGATTTCTCTATTGACTACTTGCATCCCTCATATTAGTAGGTTGTGTTGTAGTTCATGTCATGGTGGCAGTGTGAGGATTGTTAATACTTTAGATCCCCTAGAGAAGACTCCTTGCACCCCTTTTGTACCATGCTTTTGTTCTCTTGTATCAACAATGGTGAGTAGTCAAGGTGTTCTACAAGTCAATTTGTGCCATTACGAGTTGAAAACAATTTGAAAAGTGTCAAACAACAAATTTCTGACTTTGATTTTGAGTTGCTGATTGACATTAGAAAGGAAGCTTCAATGTCAAAAGTAGTCCCACAAAACTAATTTTGCGATAGTGCAAGTCAACCCAACTTACTATGCCACTGCAACATGAAGGAAAATTGTGCTCAACCTACTTAGTGGTGTACTATTTTTCAAGTCAGCGTATACCTACAACTTTCATTGACCTTCAGACTTTGCTGTCATCCTTCTTCAGCAATGTTTTCCAAGGTGGACTTGTCCTTGGTACCTTCCATGTGTTTTTACCCAAGAGGTTGCATCAGATTCAACCCAGATAACTGTTGCCACTTGGATACAAGGATTCCCCCAATTAGTGATCATTGAAAACACTGAGTCAACAGAGTCAGCTATTGCATTCACCACTCCCTCAATGGACTCAGGTAATAAAGTGTTATCATTAGAGAAAGAGAACTACACACATAGAACATTATGTAGTTTTCCATCGGTTGGCATCTGAGTGATTGAACAGTTATGACCGGCATAGACGTTGTCTGCTAGTTACTCAGTTTCTCATAGCCTCAGAGGATGATTACCCCGTCTGTGATCTCATCCCTTATGAAAGGTTGTACTCAAGCTACTTTGGAAGAGAACTACTTTTCAAACTTTGTGAATGAACATGGAACCATTGTAATGTGTAGCTTTCAGAAGCTTGTTGTCTAGTGCTAAGTTCACATGGTCCATGCTATATTCATTAGGGAAATAGAGATTATGGGTAATTAGTTTATGCTTCGTAGTACTCTCCGTATCCCGAGAAAGAAGTATTGTGCCGTCTTGGAATCCTCCCAAAGTAACAATGCTTCATGGATGCCAATGAAGGAAATTCTTCAGACAAAACTTACTACGAAGGACAAGTATCAGAAAGTGTCTTGACCAAATCAGCCTCTCTGATACTCCAAAGTTAAGTAGCCTAATGCTATCACTGATGTTGGAAAATGGATGACATGCTTCTCTTCCCTTAAAAAGTCTTTTGCATCAAATCTCAGGGCGAGATTCTCGTAAGGGGGAGGGCTGTAACACCCCAGGTGTTTGTCACTAGTTAAGCAATGGGTTTGAGCTCAAACATGACATGTTAAGTTGTGATGAAGGTGTTAAGATCAAATCTACAAGAGTGAGCTCCAACTTAAACTTGGACAACACACCCTTACTTACACGTGGACCCTTGTTAAGATTATGCAAGAGTAATGTTAAACATGCTTATTTCATGTACATTACATCAACATGCATCCATCTTGACCAGTGGAAAAGTTTCATGAAGTTTGGAATCAAGAAGTCACATGAAATGATAAGTTATAATCTTTCTTGGATTGCTTTATTAATTGAATGGAATTGTAGGTCATCGACCAAACCTTGCAACCTGGCTCAAAGAACTCTATTTACACTCATGAACAAAAGTTATGAAGGGTTCGTGTTGAGCAGAAGTCAAGAAAATGCCTCAATCGGTCTAAAACTCTAATTTAAGCTTTACCATGATGCTACTTTGACTTGGTTTGAACTGTGGCTTAGAATGTTTGCATGGCAGTGGAACCTAAATAAAAGTTGAAGTTTGAGTGGAGTAGAACAAACTTTGTTTTTGTACCAATAGCCAAATTAGCTTGGAACTAAGTCAAACAGAGGCTTGAAGATGGAATCAGCTGCTGTCTTAGGCTCTTAGAAAAATATTCTAAGTCCCCGATTGACAACAACAAGTTGACATGTTTGTGAATTTTTATCTTCCAAATTCATGTGGCAGCTCAATTGGATTCCTTCAGATGAGTTGAAGTACTTTTCATGGTGAAAACAATAGATCAAGTCTCATCAAATTTGGAGTTCATTTGGATCTTCAAAAATAGTTTCCAAAACAGCAAAGGTTTACTTTGTCACTTAACTAACATCGACATTGGCATTGCGCTTTCTGCAAATTTTGTTGAATAACTTGATTTGGTTCATAGATAAAAGTTGGAGTATACATGGTGGAGAAGAGCATATAAAAAGTTGGACTAAGTTTGACTCTGTTTTAGTCCTCAATCTTTTGTTTACTTAACTGCTGTCAACACCCTAACACTGTCACTTTGGGGCTTAATTAGCCACTAACCTGCAGCCCTAATGGCCAAATACCCTTAACAAAAGTTGGAGAGGACCTAGAGAGCAACAACTTTGGTACAGGCACCCAGGTCTAGATCCAAATGGAATATGCCAAAAATAGGATCCAAAGTAGGCCAGTTTGCGCACACCAGGTGTCCGATGAATTGCCTTCGTGGCAACCATGCACCGGCCGTGCTCCCACCTTTGCTACCACGTGCCCCATGCGCCAGTGCTGATGGGGAGATGCCCGAGCGCTCTCTCCTCACTCTCCCTCACTCCCTACTCTTTGGTGCTTGCTCTCGCCTCTTGCTCGCCCACCCTTGCCTCTACCGAGCGCATAGAGCGCACACAGCCATGGCCGCCCCCAAGCTCAGCTCTGCATCCATCGTGTCCCTATGCAGTAGCCCTCCAGCGCTACCACCAAGTATGCCTCTGGCTCCATGACTGCCTCCCCAAACCCTAGGTGGAGCCAAGACCCATCGTGCGCTGCCATCTGCCATCGTTGTTGTTCTGTCCGTCTAGCTGCCTATCGCCGTGGCCCTGCCGCTACCGGCTGCAGTCGGCCGAGCCAGGGTCTAGCATGGCCACAGCTCGACACAGCCGAGCCTAGCCGACCCCAAGCAATGCGTTGCTCCCTTGCTATAATGAAGAGAGAGCGAAGGACCATGGATAGGAATTAGAAGACGTGGGAGGGCCTAAGTGCGAAGCCGTGACTTAGATGAATAGTGCCAAGAAGGATCTATTTGTTCGAGTTTAATTTGTGGAAACTGTAGGGTCCTTGATGCAAGATCTACATTCCTTTCCTTTTGTTTATGCAGATCCAGATGATCAACTTTGAAAATGCACAGTAAATCGTAGAAAAATCATAAAATAACAAATATGGTCTTTTTGGAATCTATGGGGGTATGGCCCCTAGTATCCACAAGACAAGACATGGGCCGCAGCCTCAGAGGTGGCCCAGCCTATAAGATCAAGGCGTGCACGACACTGTTTGACGTGCACCGCAAGATATTGTCTAGTACCAAATATGATACTTTCCTTATAACCCTACCCCTCAGAGTATATAAGGAGAGGCAAGGGTCCCCTAGTGGACATGGATCTACATACATCTCATATTCGATACAATACACCAAAGACCCAGGACGTAGGGTATTACGTCGATCAGACGGCCAAAACCTGTCTAAATCGTTGTCTCTACGCCTTGTGTCACCATCCGGTTCCTATCACGCGCAACTCCACCAATCAATCTACCTTTATGGGATACACCTCGGAGGACTGCCGAGTATCTTTTGTCGATAGTTGGTGTGCCAGGTAGGGGTGTGCGTGCTGATCCATGGCGAACCAGATGGCATAACTCAAGATCAACATCCTTTGTGGCAACTCGGCGGATCGCGTCGACATCTTTCAACAATCACGGCGCACATCTTTCATACGCAGATTGACACCGCCAAGCTCCGACTACGTCCATCCTACTCCAACATGAGATCAACTTTGTTCCAGCCGCTAAGCGAGCTGCCCGCGTCGCCGACCAAATAACACCATACGCTGCCAACCAGACTTTCTGTCTAAAGCTAAGTCACGCTTTAATATTCTTCTAAATATTCTCCAATCTCCGTATATCGCCATAATGTTTTTCTGAGCTATTTTCTCCATGTTTGCTCTCCAAACAATTTTATGAACCCCTGAACAGTCATGTTGACGCTCGGATGTCCCCAGAGACGGCCCTGACTCTGGCTCCTCCCTACATGTGCATGAGCGTCTACCCTCTGCGTTACGGGTGGTCAGCAGCAGCTCCTTAGCGACGCTTTGTTCTTCCTACATGCACACGGGCTCCGCGCTCCGCATTATGGTTAACAGGCTAGCTAGGGCTAGAGATTTAGCTACACACTAACTGGTTAGGAGGTTTATATTAAATATAAATACATCTTCACACCAACTGAGCGTCGAGCTGCATACGCTATTTCATCGCCATTGCTGATTTTTCTCCATAGTTCATATATTTTTACATATTGTACTACCTGTTCTACATATTTGTATTACAGGATCATCG